>NC_050193.1:14838574-14921074 GCF_008315115.2 Sander lucioperca | reverse complement strand
ATAGACACAAATCAACAGTCAATATTCGAGGTTTGAAGTAATAGGGTCATGTTATCAGGACTACATGAGTTAGGACCAGTGGAAATCAGGGTCGAAGATGTCCGTGAAAGTGGGGTCACCGTAAATGGGAGGAAACATATATATTATTTACATACATGTTTGAAAAGCACCGGACTAATTAGAAAATTGTAATGACATGACATAATAAATGACGAGTAATACCAGTAGGAGGCAGTAATGCAACGCATAGGATGCCAACTGCCGTAAAACCCAAAAGAAGAAGATGAAGAAGAAGAAGAAGAAGAAGAAGAAGAAAAAGAAAAAGAAGAAGACGAAAAAGAATAAGAAGACGAAGAAGAAGAACGAGGTAGGTCGCGAGCTCTAGTGCTAGCTACTTGCTTACAAGTATTGGCTATTTGCCAGATAGACTGAATATTTGGAAACTATATTTTAAACGCTTCAGCTAAAGGTACGCTAGCAGTAACGTTAAGAATGTTTCCAGACTGTTGCTCTATCGAAACAAACAACAGTTTTAGCCACTCATGCATGTCCCCAGCTGTTGTTGTCCAACCACAAGCTGACGTGTACCGTTAGCTCGTAACATCTGAAAGTGAATTGTATTTAAGTAACGTTAGCAATGTTCGTTATTGTTGTCTGAAGACTGCGAAAATAAGGTATGTGTTTTACGTGTTAAAACACAACATAAACTTACACAACATCTTAAATTACACACCCCCCACTGAATTGTGTTATGTGAATTCTCATTTAGGCACACTGCTGAAATAAAAGTCTTACTTAACTAGACTTAACCCTTGTGTTGTCTTCCCGTCAACCTTGAAAAAAACCCCTTTTTTTTCTCGACGTTTTTGCTCTTTCCAACTTCTACACATTTTCAGCGCTTATATTTCTACGTCCCATATTTTCTGATATAAAACAAAAACTGAAAACGGGTCAATTTGACCCGAAGTCAACACAAGAGTTAAAAGTGATATTGGAAAAAAAGTGTTATGTCATGTAGCTAAACGTTTGCATTAGCAGCCACTGTACTGCATTGTGAGTTGTTCTAAATATCTGTATCTAAATGTGTAGCTACAAGTAACACAGTCTGTGTTTTTGTTGTTACAGCAGTTTGCAACATTGCAAGGAAGTGTCAACTGACGATGTCAACCCCCTCACTCAGGTACTTTGTCTAACGACCCCCCCCCCACTCAACAAAACGGTCTGCATGCAGCTTTTGTCTCGACAGTACACTGCATGTGTAGTAAAATATGGCCACCAGACCCAAGACACGCAGCCGTTTGTCTCGGACACAAACATGCAAATCAAAGCAGAGGGCTCGAGTGGACATTGGATCAGCATTTAAAAGGTGGCGTGCACTTAAAGCAGAACATGGATTGAAAACTGATGCAGAAGTGGCCACCAGTCTGCTGGATGTGTGAGTTAACCTCCAATTAAACATCGTTAAGCTTGCAGAACCGCTTCACTTGTTTGCAGCTTGCCAGTTTAATTTATTCAAAGTGGCTTTCACTTTGTTTTTGTTTGTCCAGCGTTAGCATTCCCTGCTGCTAATTTTGCTGCTAGTTAGCTGCCTGTCAAGCAGTTGGTTATGGCGTTGCGTAAAAGATGGATCCGAGGGGACAAATCGTGTGAATTTTCGAAATGGATAGCGAAGCTCTTTGTCAACCCAAATTGTTTCGCAGAATTGTGTCTGTCTACACCTTTCTCAGGTCAATAGAGGGATATAATAGAGAGAGCCAGTTGCTACGAGGACCATACCATTACATTACCATTACAAACTTGGTGAAAAGTGAAAATTTAGTAACACTCCTATTGGACCTGCTGAATATAAAATTAAGTGCTTCCTATACTTTTATTAATTTACATTAAATTTTATTTATAGTATCAAATCATAACAAGAGTTATCTCAAGACACTTTACAGATAAGAGTAGGTCTAGACCACACTCTATAATTAACAAAAGGGGCTTTTTACTTGTACTTTTTAGAGGAAAAGTACACTACTAAGCAGTTCTAAGAACTACTCTCCCCCCAAAATCTTTTTTTCAGTTTGCATTCCCACTGGCCAAGTGGCCATAGGGACTGGTAGGAGGGGTAAGGGTGTGACGCAAGCACGGCAACGGTCTTTATAGCGTCGTCACTAGACCTTAGCGCCACATACAACAACAAATGATGCTAATACTTGTGCACTTTTCCTATATTAAATGCACGTCCATTCTCGTAGTAATTCACGTGTTTTGCTCAACACAGACGGGGCTTTATTATACTCGGAACAGACCCCGCCTCTGCCTGCTGCGGTGTGTGTGTGTGTGTGACTGTATGTGTGTGACGGCTGACGAGCCGCAGGACACGTTTGTGGAGTTTAACTCCGAAAAGACAGTTAACCACAGGTTCCCGTTAATCTTATGATGGACATGTGTTGTGATATTTAAACAAACAAACCGTCAACGGCGAAATAAAAGCCTCTTATTTACGAGAGCGGTCTGAGAGACCTCCAGCTCACAGCGAGGTGTCTGAGCATGACTTCCCGAGCGACGAGCTAGAGGTCGGGGCAGGCGCTTGCTGGCTGTCGCCTCACTTGATGGAGCTCCTCAACTCCGAAAACTTTGAAGCAAATTGTCAATTCGGCATCAATTTTCGCAAGACTGCCTATATTCGAAATCTAAAAAGTTAATTTCTCGCCTAAAACGTTGTCAGAAGTGAATTTAATGATGAATAAGATGGTGAAAATTGTTAAAAATGTCCCGTTGTTGGTTGTTGCTCTGTCTGCAAGTTCCGAGTTGGCAATGAGCGTGACTTATAAGTTCGACCAATCATGTACACCTAGGAAAAGGGAAAAGACCCTGCTCTGAAGTAGGAGCTAAAAAAGTACGCTACTGCGGCCAGAGGAACTTAAAAATCCCCCAATTTTTCCTGTCGGAACACGACGAAAGAAGTATTCTGGGAACGTTTAGTTCTAAGAACTGCAAAAATCCCTCCGGTCGGAAAGCCCCTAAAGACCCAACAATTCTAGTAATTTCCCCCAAGAGCAAGCATTTAGTGTGACAGTAGGGGCTTTCCGATTAACGGGAACCTGTGGTTAACTGTCTTTCCGGAGTTAAACTCCACAAGCGTGTCCTGCGGCTCGCCGGCCGTCACACACACACACACACACACACACACACACACACACACAGTCTCACACACACACGTCCACAGCGCAGTAGGCAGAGGCGGGGTCTGTTCCGATTATAATAAAGCCCCGTCTGTGTTGAGCAAAACATTACGTGAATTACTACGAGAATGGACGTGCATTTAATATAGGAAAAGTGCATAGGAAAAGTATTAGCATCATTTGTTGTTGTTGTATGTGGCGCTAAGGTCTAGTAACGACGCTATAAAGACCGTTGCCGTGCTTGCGTCACTCCCTTACCCCTCCTACCAGTCCCTATGGCCACTTGGCCAGTGGGAATGCAAACGGAAAAAAAGATTTTGGGGGAGAGTAGTTCTTAGAAGTGTACTTTTCCTCTAAAAAGTACAAGTACAAGTACTATCCGGTCGGAAAGCACCTAAGGGTGAGGAAAACTTCTTTTTAGGGAGAAACCTCAGACAGACCCAGGCTCTTGGTAGGCGGTGTCTGACGGTGCCGGTTGGGGGTGTGATGAACAGTGGCAATAATAGTCACAATAAAGATATTAGAACTATGACTAGAAATAGGAGTTGTAGTAGTTCATGGTGTAACAGGGCACTGCAGAGCGTAGCGTATGAATTGTACTGTATATTTATTGCTAGATGTTTGTAAATATTGTCATTTGTAATGTACTATGGACCTTCCATTTGTGTCCTGAATAAAGTTAGAATAGAATAAATCTTTATTGTCCACCAGGGTGGAAATTTTTCTTTGGCTCACCAGACATACAAGACAGATAAACATACAGACAACATCTCAGACATGACAGTTGAGTAGTTATTATTATTATTATTATTATTATTATTATTATAGCCAGCCACGAGGGGCCGATCGAGATGTTTTGGCTTCACTTTTGGGGAGCTGTAATGCGCATGCCGCCTGTCGCGCGTACCCTGCAGCGGAGGCCTGTGAAAAACCTTGCTGATTGATGTGGCAGTTCAGAGTAAAAAAAGTATTTTACAAGAGAGCAGACGGGCGAAACGAAAAAAAAAAATGTCTAGAGCAGAAGGCGTAGAGCGTTGACTCAAACACACAACGCGTCCCCTAGGACATGCACTCAATTCAGGTGAAGAAGAACCTTCAATCCTATTTTGATGAAAAGATTTGTATATAAGCATGAAAGTAGCACAACATCGAAGTTAAAGCAAAACTCTTGTTTGTTTAAAATGTGAAAGTGCAATACAAATGGTTGTGTCCCTAAAAATCAAGTCTATCAATAATAGTGATAAATAATCGTGATTATCATTTAATTAACCGGAATCGTGCAGCCTTCGCCCTTGCATTATTATACAATCTAAAAATAGACCTATTGGCTATCTGTCTTAATAAAGCCATAAGTAATATGCATTTATTATTAATCATTGTTTTATGTTTGTTGGTCTTTTTTACTGCTTCTAACGTTTGTTGCTCGTGCACATTTTTCACTTATGAAATGCGTTCTGCGATGCTTTTTGCAAAATGACTCCTGCTTGTGCACTTTGTGGTGTTTTCTGACAGATTGCTTGCTGTTTTCTCTTGCATGCTATACTGCGCTGGCTTGTTATTGCATCACATTTTGCCATTTCTCTTTACAGCAGGTTGCACAAAGTGTATTTATATGACGTTTCAAGGTATATTTGTCATGTGTTGTGTTTTATAAAAAACGTGCTGTAATGTTATGGAAAAACTCAGGAGCAGCTCGATTCGGGAGACATTGTTGACGTACACAGAAGCATTTGATGAAATCTAGATCCAGGAGAATTAGGATCAAGCGGTACAGTTCACCCACAATTTAGTTTCACAAAGTGCCATCCCAACTCTGAAGTTCCTGTCTTCCTGAAGGTGTATATACACTTGGCCGATGACTCGTCATAGCTGGGGGCGTGGCCTGTGGTGGAGTCACTGTGGGGGAAAACAATCCATTTCCCCCTGACTGGATAACATAGCGTTAACCCAGTATGGACTTCTCAAAAGCACTTTTACCGCTTGACAGAGCATATACATTTAAAACAGCTGAGCCGTATTGGGTCAGATTGTGTGTACATTATATGTGACTTGACAAACGGCCCCAGCGGAACGGCCAGAGATGTCGTTTCCCGACATTTTTTGTTAACGTTAGCTACCTGATTGAGTCTCCAGGTAAGACAGCTGATGTTAACTGTTAGCTTATCTTATTCAATCTGACTGTATTATCAGTGACGTTATCCCAGGGTCATCAAACTCTATAGTCTATTGTTATCCCGCGTTCATTAAAGCTATATTAAAGACATTTATGTCTAAGCATGTCAAATGAATAAATTCCTTGTAACTGTTACAGCGACGTTAGTAGCATTAACATCGGCTCCGTCAGTCTATTTGGCAGTATAGGCCTATAAAACTTAAGACCAGGATTTCTTAACTTATTAAAGGCGCAGAAAGCCACACAGCAACTTTTCGGCATTGCACCAAGCAAATAAAACAACCGTAAATATGTCAAAGATTGAAGATGAACCGCTACCAAGGTCTACGCTCATTCATTCAAATGGTTTGTTTTCCCCCACGGCATAAACGGATATGACCTTTTAGTGGGCGTTCCCAGTAATGCCGACCTAGTCTTTAAACTCATGCTGGACATACAGGATGAAGAGATTACCATATAAGGTCCTCCGTCACTCATCTGTGTGAAGCTGCTATTGAATCCTAGCCCAACAACTATTCTTACCTATGTAACAAGTAATAAATCACGTTGTAGGTACCCCAGATCACATGATGCAGCACACAAGTTTTAGTGTGTGTGTGTGTGTATGTGTTGTGGAAGAAAAAGTTCTCGCAGTTACAATTCAGTGGCAGGTTCAGATGAGTTTTATTCACGTCGCAGTGGATAAAAGAAACTCACAAGTAGCTGTCGGATTCTCTCTGACCAGAATGAGTTTCTGGCCAGGGTGTTATACGATGTCACAGGAAACAACAGAATAAATAAAAGTGCTTTGATTAGTAAAGGTGTGAGTTTCTGTTGGAGCCAACCTAGGCTCGAAACAAAAGGTCTCACTCACAGTGATCAAGCAAATGCTTTGTTTTAACACTAAACTAAAGCAAAGGCAGACATACTTAAAGCAACACCAACGATTTGTTTTTTTACCTTTTTAAAATAATGTTCCCAAAATCGTTTCAGTGGTTCATCAACTCGTAACAGGGTGAACGGCACTTCTGCATTGGCTTTGCGGCCCTCTGTCGGCTATTATAGCGCTATGCAAGTTTGCCAGATTGGGTAGCGGATCTGTAGTTCGAATGAGACATAATGGACACAATTCCGCTTCCAACCTGTAGGGGGACTGAAGAAGAAAAGTGCTTTGGCGTTGTTTTAATTAAATCAGGAGACATTAACAGTTGTTGATCGACACCACATGAATGCAGCACAAATGCCCAAACTCCCAATGTTAACCATTGGGACTGCAGATGAAAATTAGCCTGCATGGCTGAATCTGGACTCTTTGCTCATGTTGATTAATTTACGTTGTCCCTTTTTAAATAAAGAAATCTAAAAAAAAAAAAAAAAAAAAGTGAAAAATAATTAGTATAGTATGGGTTCTTTTTTGGCCAGAAGTTTTTTCTTAACCTCCATGTTGTCCTCGGGTCAAATTTGACCCGTTTTTAAAGTTATTTTATATCAGAAATATGGGTAGGAATAACTGCCGGAAAAAAACCCCAACATAAACAACGACAAAAACTTCAAAAACATCAAAAGAAAATGTCAAAAGCATGCGAGAAAGCGTCGGAAAAAGCGTAATATTAAAAAAAAAAAAAAAAAAAAAAAAAAAGGGACCACAAAAGTGTCAACGGGAAGACAACACAAAGGTTAATAGACAGACAGACACATTGAGCCGAAAAACATAACCACCTCGGTGGAGTTAAAAATTTAATGTGATGCATCCAGTGCGCTGGTTCTGTTTGGAACAGCTTTAATGTGACTGTGATCCTAATGCACAACACTTGTAATGTGGAGCGGGAGGGTATTTTACTTCTACACATTAGGTGTTGTTATGAACGTTGTCAGAATGAGCTTTAATGCTAAGTAAGTGTGAACACATACAGGGAATTTGACTCCAGCTTTTGGTTGCTCTCAAAGTACTGTACATACACAGAAATAGGCATAGGGTTTCAGATGTTCCATCTCAGTCACACCTATTTGTATCTGTTAGAAAAATTATGCTTGGAATGGTTTTGCTTCAGTTTGTTTGTAATAATAATACATTTTATTTGTATTGCAAATTACATTACAGCAATCTCAAAGTGCTACAGAGCAATTCTGAGTGGGACAGGGAGCCAGTGAAGCGATTTCAGGATGGGGGTGATGTGATCATGCTTGCGCACCCTCATCATGATCCTGACAGCGCTGTTCTGGATGTCTTTGTTAAACCATTTGTATCCAAACTGCTGTTTTAGTATTTCTGTTTTTCATGTGTTGATCATGAAAGCTGAGTGAACTTGCAAAAAGCACAGAATGTATCCTTGAGGGCAGAGTGTGTTTAGCCAGAATGTGGAGGAGAGGCCGGGCCTGACCAGAGATAAGAAGAAAAGCTCCTGACTGCATGAAGTGAATAAATAACTTGACTCCCAACTCCTTTTAAAAAGACACTGTTGTGAACAATCTTCAGTCACTTTCTGTACTATGCTGTGAGTGCTGTAAACTGACTCTATACTTGGAAGTAAAAACGATCTTTGAGAGGACTTCAGTGATTCTGTCCGTTCCATATCACTACTTTGACATGAGGGGAGATGTGGATCTTTATGGCTTGTTTTAGAGATGACCCCAGAGCAAGAAGACGAACAGCTGCTTTAGGTGTAACATCTTTTATGTTGCCAGATATGACAGAAGAAGTGTTCTAATGCAAAGAGATGTATCATGCTTGTTTTGCTCAATGTGATGTATTTCCATGCAGAATGAAGAGGTTGCCGTCAAGGCCAGCGTCCTCTGGAGCCAGTGATAAAAAGATTAAACTCTCCCAATCTAAAGTAAGAGACAAATATTGTGCAACTATTAAATGTGTACCTTTTTTTTTTTTTTCTTTGCATGGTTACTTTTGCAAATGCATACTGTGTATATATAAGTATCTATAATCTGCAGTTACCAAATGCAGCTCTTCAATATGCCTGCATATATGTTTGAAGAGTTCATTAGCAAAAATGGATCAAAGACATTCTTAAAATCAATAAGGTTTCAGCGGGGTCTTAAAATAGCTACAATTTCAAAATCAAGGCCTTAAAAAGTCTTACATTCGCTGACGAATTGTGTTCTATGTTTTAAATTACTTTAAACCGATCTTAATTTTCCTACGTCCATGCAACGCTACCTCTAATGCTCTTTTTCATTATTATTCCATGGTGTTGTAGTTCTGTCTTTCGATAGTCCAAATAATTTTGCTGTATTATGGCTACAATTGAGACCAACATGCAACTTATATTGCAGCCAATCAGCTTTCGTGTTATTGGTGCGAGTCTCTTTCAGATTGTACCACAGACATAAAACAAATTTCATTCTTCGGGTATGGGGAAGGGCAAGTTTAGTGATTCTTGGCTTGAAAAAAAAAATAATTTAGGACTTAGTTGATGTTGAGAAGAAGGTCTTAAATTTCATTCATAATGGCCTTAAAGTCTTACTGTAAATTTGACGTGTGTGTGTGTGTGTGTGCGTGCGCGCAGGTGCAGACACTGGTCGAGCAGGAGGTTTACGCTGCAGTGAAAAAGAATGAAACCAAGCTGCAGGGTTTAATAGAACAGCTGGATCCTCCAGTCGACTATGAAAGCAGCATCCAAAAACTGGAGGTTGGTGGAAGCATTGGTTCACATTTCAACTAATTCTGCATGGAATTGACAAGGTTTCAACCACAAATGAACACCTCTACGAGACTTGATGATTGTCAGTTAGTAGTGGGCGTCCAATACTTTAAAAAGTACAAATGTCTTCTTGTTTGTGCACATTTGACATATTTACCGCCTTTCTTTGTTCCTTCTCCTTTTTTGTCTTTTCTTACATACTTTCTGCATTCCCTAATTTCATCAAGCAGTCTCTTGCCTTTTTTTCCCTTATGGCCCTTTCTAAATTTGACAGCCGCTGGTAAATCTTTTAAGCATCCATTCTTCTGCTGTCTAGCTTCATCTGTTGTTCATTGTTCTTCATCAGTTTTTTACCCATTAGATAAAAATCCACTTGAATTGTACACAGATGCTTACCATCGTAACATTCACCTTTTTTATTCATGTTTTTGTCAATCTGCCATTTCTTAGCTCCTTAAAACAAAAGAACCAAAGCAACCAATAACCTATTGTGGATAAGGAATTCCTTAAATCAAATGAATCCTTACAGAATATCTTCCTCTCTTCCTCAGGCTCGGATTAACACGGTAACCAAGAGAGCAGAAGCAGCTATCGCCTACATAACAAAGACACAGGAAATGGTACGATGCAGACGTACACTTATACAAATTGTGTATGGACTGATATGCATGGTTAGCGTGAAAGCCATTTTATTTTATTTTTGTACTCATGCAGTCAAATGTTTTAGTAAATATACTCGAGCACACAACAGTTTAAGGGCCCTATCTTGCACCCAGCGCAATTGACTTTGTACACCGACACATGTATCATTCCTATTTTGCACCCGACGCACAGCGGACTTTTCCCTGCACAGACTCACGTCGGTAAATTAGGGAATGAATTTGAGCTCCCGAGGGCGGTTCAGCGAAAAGAGGAGGCGTGTTCCGGCGCAAACGTTCCCTAGTGCTATTTTGCAGTTTCAGAAAACAGTTCCGCCACAGACCAGGAAAAACCTAGTCTAAAGTCAGTGGCGCGTTATTCAGATGCTATTTTAAGGGTGCATGCTTGGCCGTAATGTAGAGTGTGCACACCGCGCATACACTTTGCTTCTCTCATCTCACGAACCCAGCAGTTCCCATTTTTGCAAACCATACATAAATACAAGGAAAAATATGACCTTGTTTTACACAACATTTCCATGAATCATGGATGTGTTGATGACATAAATGAGGATTTAAGGAGATGTGATGTGACGGGAGAGGAGAGACAGAAGAGCTGCATCGTCTATAGTGAGGAAATCTCGGTCTAATGTTAGACTACATTGCAAAAATATCACCATGCATTCATAACCTCGTGATTCAGTGAGAGTGAGCCCAAAACATCGGAAAGTATGTTTTTGTGACATTTCTTTATTTACATTTTGTCAAAAAGAAAAATCAATAGCAAACGTCGGTCTCCTCGGCTGTGAACCGCTCCTGGCGTGCGCCCATGGACGTATTAAGAGCGTGCGCCTAGCAAATCCTCCATTATAATAGCAATCCGCCATGGAACAAGCGCGCCTGCTTTTTAAGGGAATGTGAGATAACTCTCTGATTGGTTTATTGCATGTTACGCCCAAACCACACCTATGAGTAATGTAGCTACTTCAGACCAACCCATTTTAGATTTGCGTCGGGCGCAAGAGTCATTTATCCCGCCGGTATAATGGCAACAGCGCCTGAGATCCGCCCACAAAGCTACTTGCGTTTGGCGTTACTTGCGTTTCAGATCGTTAAAATAGGGCCCTTAATATTGTTAAAGGTGCCCTGCCGCACAAAACCATGTTTACTTGAATTTTTTTAAATGTTAGGTCCATATGTGTCTGTGTTATGTCGTGAATGTGAAAATGAACTGCTACCTCCTCTGTCAGCCCTAGCCACTGAAAAGAAATAAGTGGAGAAATCAGGCCAATTACAAAAGCTGGTCAGTCTGACGTGGTGTTGCCTGAGCTCATTACTATTCATGAGCTCGCCCAGTTGCGCTGGGTAAAGGATGCTGATAGCCAGGCTCTCATTGGCTAGCTGTTAGCCAATCAGAGTCAAGCAGCTTAGCTCGTTGAATATTAATGAGAACTGGCACAAATTGAGCTGAGTCTTCCTGCAGGCTTTCTATACCACGCTAGAATGGCTTGAAACAAGGTAACCAAGGCATTTTTTTCCACAAAAAAATGTTACAGAGTCCATGGTAGAACTTCAGACATTAACACAAAGTAATGAAATACGTGTGGCAGGGCACCTTTTAATGTAATGACCTGTTTGTCTGATCTTCATGGTAACCGAATGTAGGAAATGTGATGATAGATGCACAAAATAATGATGTCCAGTTTGAAATGTAAACACCTCCACATGTGATCTGAACAAATGTTTGCCTTTCAGAGCCCACTGCCATCTCTTTTTAATGTCAAGTTCATCAGGTATGTAGAACCTGGTTCAGTCGCATTAGTCCTTAGTGAAAGTCATGATGGTCCTGATGTGAATTTGCACCTTGGATTTATTTGCATTCTGAGTCGAGATTTGATTTGATGTCCCAACTCTACAGTGCAGACTTTGAGGATGAAATCCAGGAAACCCGGTCACAGAGTAAGAGCCCAACGAGCCTGCGTGCGTGTGTGTGCTAATGAATATTTGCATTTGTGGGTCGCATGGCTATTCAGTCTATGCATTTTTTTTTTTTCAGCTGACAAAAAGAGCATGGGCAACAGCAGAGAGCTCTTTAAAATGATGGTAAATATGCACTTATTTGTCTTGTAATAATCGGTTTCACACAAATGTATGTTTAATCAGCAAAAAAGATAGGTCACTGTTAATTGTAGTTTGGGCAATAGTTGTTGAGTTGAGGCAATGACATATTGTGGCTTACCGTGTCTAAAAAATGGTGTAAACAGTGAGGTTTTTAAGATGATTGATCCTTTCTGCCCAGGAAACCACAAATAAGGCACTAAAGAAGATGCATGCAGATAAGGCAGGTAAGATGGTTATATATACCATATTATTTTGCCATGCAGTGAGAAAAAACTGACACCATAAGCTTTTATAATGATCCAAATAATTAATGAGTCAGTGAGTACATGACTTAATAGCCACATCCTCTTTTTCCCACTCTTTCCTGTCCCTTCTTCTTTTACTTGTCATTGCACATAATCCGTGTTAAGCTTTGAAGGATGCCATAGCAGATTTCAGTGAGGAACAGCCGCCTCCGGTTCTTACTCCCTATGGCTCTCCTGAGTGTAAGGTAGGAGGCTTCAGTATCTGATATCCTTTTCTAAACATGAAACGCATGCATATGTTATGTGTAGCTAATGACAAGCTACTCAAGCATACGGAAAAATAATTTAGTTTCCTACATAACCTTCTTGAGTTTATTCTTATTTATTCGTTTTTTTTTGTTTTTTTTTGTTTATTCTCTGTGTATTTTGTGCCATGCCCTTATCTACTCACAATGCTATTTTGTGTAATTCAGGGACTTACCAGGTTCATAAAGCAAGAACCTGACGATGAGCACATGAAGAAAGAGCCAGAAGATAAGCAGGGGAAAAAGAACAGTGTTGAGTCCAAGCAGTGTGAGGAACCAAAGGCTAAGAGGATAAAAGAAGAATGTCTCTCTCCTCCTGGCAGCAGTAACTATCCCAAGTACACAGACTTCGAGCAGGTAACACACACACACGCACTCAACACGAAGCCACAGTAACTTTTTTAATTAACTTGACTGTTTGCTACTCACATTAACCCCGCTGCCTCCCCCTTCTCTGACCCTCAGGACCGGCCCTCGTATCCTCCTCTTCCCGCCACCCCCTTCCCCTCCATCCTGAGCATGGAAGCGGCATTATACAACATCCCCCAGAGACTAGTAGTACGTGTGGCTCTCATCAGGCACCCCCCTGGCCTCTCTGTGCTCTGGAATGTGGAGGAGGAAGACCCCTCTGCGCCGCCCATGGATAGTTATAGGTGAGAAACAGCAGAGGGTGGGAGATTTGTGTAGAGAAGGCAGGCTTCTGCCCTGCTACCCTCTGGATAAAATCACCCCTCTGAACCTTGAACAAGAATTTAGTTATTTACCTTTTAAGTGACTGCCTCTTTCAAATAAATGTTGGCATTTACCCACTGCTAGTACCAGCTCTACTCGGCTTGGCTCGACTCAACTCGGCCGCGGTGCCCTGCCCTCCTTTTTCCATTGCAGATTTAGTACCACCTAATGCGTGAGGCGAGCATGGCTGGACGTCATAGCTACGGCGCCGGAAACTGCTGTGACCTAACGCGACACACACACACAGAACGTCGAAGGTGTGTTGTATTTGATTCTCGGCATGCGGCTGTTGCCACAGCCAGAAGACAAATTTTCAAAAGAATCTGGAGGCAGCAAAAAAAAAAAAACCAGCGCTGGCTAAACTATTTTAAAATTGCAGGTTTGATCAGGACACCCCCGCCTGTCGCTAGCGTGGCTGTATTAAGAGGTCACTAGCAATGATGACGCAGTGATAAGTGACGATTCTCTCCGACCAATCAGGAGTCTGCAGGTTTTCACGTCACCTTTTGGTATCGCCTCAGCTCGCTTGGAACCTCGACGGAGGTGATACTAAAAAAAGTACCTGTTGGCAGGTACCAGGGACTTTTTTTCATAATGGAAAACCCAAAAAGTAGAGTCGAGGCGAGTCGGGCAGGTACCATGTAATGGAAAACTGCCATTTGTCCCATTCCCATGGCTCTTTTCAAATGCAGCTGTGAAAATCATCTTCATAATCATCTTCATAATGACTTCTTCAAATTAGGGCCGTCAATCGATTTAAAATTAGGGCTGTCAAAATAACCGTTAATTATTTATGCGATTTAATTTCGATTAATTCATCATAGAGTATGTAATTAATTAGATTACATTTTTTAATTGATTGACAGCCCTAATTAAAATATTTAATTGCATGATTGTCCATAGTAACTCGTAATTAATCACAATTTTTTTTTATCTGTTTTAAATGCAATTTTAAAAGGTACATTTTTCAAGTTTTTCATGCTCAAGTAGTATTTGAGACTCAGCGTACTCCGGTGGTAACTTTATTCATGTCGACAGAACACGCAAATAACGTCTTGTCGAGAGAACCCTAATGAGAATGTGACATGGATACAGTGCCTTGCAAACGTGTTAACCCCCCTTGCTAAATCAGTAATTTCACTGGCTAACAACTAATATATTTATTTAGTATTATAACAGAGGATACATGCAAAATATTGAACATATGAAAAAACTACGAAAGTCCCTTTGGATTATGAAGGATTAAATTTGACAGGTTCTGGTCTGGCCCCAAAGGCCAGAGTCTCTCTGACTCCAATTTGGTCACCTCAAATACTGCTCCTTTAAGTTTCGTGTTCGTTGGGTGGTAGACCAGAAAATCAATACACAGGATTCGTTCAGTTAGTCTATAACAAACTTTAGTAAATGATATTGCAAGCAAAATACAACTTATGCATAAGGAATCAAGACAATTATCTCTCACCCTAACGCCAACAGTCTCTTCGGAATCTGAATCCCGATCTATCTTGCCCTTTCTGTCTTATTCTCTCCTGGGCCCCCCCTCCTGCGATGCATTCGGCTGTTATCAGTGCACCTGGTCTCAGCCTCCGGTTTTCCCACTGAAGATTCGCGCATACCCATGACTGCGTCTTTGTTCTCTCGTTTCTCTGGCCGTGAGATTATGTGCTACTGTTGATCATTTCATTGGCATGGGCGCCTTCACTTCCAGCGTGTCTTACACAAAGTCAGCCTGGTTCAACGCTTTTACTAGCCTGACAAGCCAGACCCACATCAAGATGGAACTCACCATTGGCAGGGCTCAATCCGAGGGGCGGGATAAACCGTTGTCTTTCAGATTCCCTCTGCACTCATAGCCATCCAGAGCAATGCTAGTTGATAGATTAAGCTTTTGCCGTATCCGGTCGGCAAAACTCCAAACACATCTTCTTTTTTTTAAGAATGACTTCAGTGTCGTTCTTTGTTCTTTTCTCAAAGAAAAGCTTAACTCCAAGTCTTCCAGAGTCTCGGCCAAAGCCAATTCGAAAGACCGCTGTTCGCCAGCAGCAGCAGCCATCTTCTTTGTTTTCAGGTAGCAGGGAATTCACGTGTCATTATGTTAAGCCCGCCCACTGTCATTATGTTAAGCCCGCCCACCGACTCTATACACAAAGTGATTGGCCTGACCAGAATTAGTTTTTTTTCCAGCTCGTAAGCCAACAGACTTTCCTTGACTGGGTTACAGGTGCATAGCATTGGCGACACAGGATATTGAACCTGTTTCTTTGAACCTGTAATTGTTTGCCCTCTGTCACTAACAGACAAGTTCGCAAATTCTAAGTTGAAGCTATAAAATTGATTTTTTTTAAAAAAAGAAAGAAATTGTGTTTTTTATTATTATTATCTTTAGGGGGGCTAGCCAATAATTCCTGCCACTATCCTCGGGCCGGGCCCTTGATCAAGCATTTGTGTTTTTTTAATCATTACTTTATTAGCCTAATTCGGTGGGGAGAAAGCTATGCCTCTCCAGCTTCTCCCGTAGCTCTGGGTGTATGTCCTGCACTGACTTGAGTGTCAGGTAAACTGTACTAAAATCGTGTCTCCCTCTCTTGATTTTATGGGCCCCGATGTAAGCTTTAGGCTTGAGCCCCCCTGAAAAGGGTCTAAATCGCCACGGAGTTGCTAAGAGGGTCTGAAAAATCACTAAATCTAGCCAGAAAGTCGGCAAGTTGGCAACACTGTCCACAGTGTTACTGCTGCATCCTGATTTCCCAAACTACGGAGCAGCCTGGGCCCAAATCAAATGCACATTAACTCGATATCGCGTTCGTTTTGACAGCTCTACTTTAAATGCCTCGTTTAGTTTCACCAGTATTCAGTTTACTATTACATACAGCAAATAAAGCATCAAACCCTGCCATTTGAGAAGCTTAAACCTGAAAATGTGTAGCATTTTTTCCACAAATTTGACATGGTAAAAGGACTGAAGCGGTTAATCATTAAAAGAATATCAGATTATTTTTGCGTCGTTCATCGAATTGATTAATCAACTAATTGTTTCAGCTCTGGTAGAGTTAAATGGTTTTTAGATGGCGATATCTAAGGCAAGCAGCAACCTGACACATTAGAATTAGATCTAGATATTTTATTTATATATATATATATATATATATATATATATATATATATATATATATATATATTTTTTAGAATAGATATTGCCATCGATGCACAGCCACCGAGACAAGCAGCCAGTCTTTTTTTTTATTTTTTAATTTTAGTTACTTGCTTTTTTACGCATTCTTGTTTTCTCTCTCTCTCTGTTCTGCTGCAGCGTCTACATGACTATGGAAAAGGTCAAGGGTAGCAACGTCTTCCCAAATTGGCGGACCGCTGGTGAGGTGAGGGCCATCCCTCTGCCCACGTGTGTGTTGATCACCAAGTACAAGCCCGGGCACAGGATGTGTGTCGCTGTGGTGGGCAAAGACAAGTTTGGCCGGTACGGACCTTACAGTAAAGTTATAACTGCAGTAGTACCTGATACATTGGGAGGATATGGAGTCAAGCTAGAGACAGCCCAAGCAGCATTAGGAAGATAGGGATTTTTTTGGTTGTTTTTTAAGGGCAATGTTACAAAATGTTATGTACACAGTTTTAAATGTTTAGAAACAAAACCGAAATGTGTTGATACATTGAAAAATGTTACATTTAAATACATTTTTAATGAGCTTATAAAGTTGACAATGTTTAAACGTATACTCTCCAATTTTTTTTCATTTTTTAAAGTAAAAGTCTCAAACATTGGATGTGTTGAAAAGTTTCTTGCCTATCTCATTTTGAAATAATAAATTGAATACTTTGGATTATTTGGCTGCTGGTCAGACTAAAACCCATGTCCACAACCAGCCTACTGTATAAGATGTCATGGTGAATGCTAATGTTTTTACACTGAATGTTATTTGAAGTGAGTTTTAGATCAGTCCAGTGGCAATAACTGTCATAGTAATAAATATGGTGATGCCAGTGTTTATACTGTTATTCTCATAATCTCTTGCGTAAATGTGAAGCTTATTTTTCTGCTGAAATCTGATTCTGTTTCGATGCAACCATTGAACCGATGATTTGTGACCCTAAACTGTAACAATTATGGAAGTAAGCATGGCACTGCCTTTGAATTTGCCACCCTCATGCCAAACTATATTCTTTAAAAAGAATGCAGTGCTTATTTACACACTAAGCTATGATGGTGGTCTTACTTGCTGCTCCACATTTTTCTTCCTGCGTGATGGACTTCTGATTTCTTGCCAGCTGGCAGCAGTCAACAGTCACCTCACTCTCTTGCTATGCCTTGAGCTATGTGTAAGTGAAGAAGACAGGACACAATCCCTATCAGTCACAACAGAGACTTAGAATACTCACTCAAAACTGGGGCGATTTGTGAGCCTGACATGCAGACCTGGCTGTACCTTAAAGGGCCATTTCACCGAAATAACATGTAGTGGTATCCGGCCTTACATCTGCCAGTTTTTCTGCAAGACGTACCTCTACATAATGGCAATTTTCATACAGTCGGCATTTCGTTTGGATTTATTTCTCATTTTGTATGCTTTTTTTTTTTTTTAAATGTTATGGTCATTTATTTCTCAATATAGTTGATCCTTTTTTTAAATGTTTCTACAAAGGCAGGTTTGGGCCTCCGTAGTGGCCGATCATGTGCTGAGGTGCCTGTACTATTGGTACAAGTTGCTCTTTAATGGTCCCAGACCAACCTGCAACCCTTAACTGAATAAGCAGGTATAGTAAAAACACAGGATAAAACATAAGAGGAATATTTCAAAGAGAGAGGCCTGTTTTTAAATCAGATCAGGTCTTTTGTTCGAGTGAGATCCAGTTTAGAGGATCAAGTAAAGATCCAGAGATTCAATAGATGGCGGACCTCCCAGCTTGATTCCTGGAACTCCTGGAAATCTGGCTTGGCCTTGTGGTACGATTGTGCCAGGACCCTGGATTGGTAACCGCTTGAACACATATATAAAGGGAGCAACCCTACCAACTTTAGTTCAGCTTAGTCTGGCTCTCTTTGGGTTTCCTGGCTTCACTGAGCCTGAATAACCAAGCTGGTTATCAACTGGCTCAGTTAACTCCAACTACGAGCACGTTCATGTGGAGGAGGTGGAGTTTTTACAAGCAACACTATCACAACCATGAATGGAGTACTTAATGAAACAGTGATATCTGCAGTAAAGTTAGGTTCCAATTATTAAAAGTAAATCTAAGCCTGATACACGTGGCAATTATTATACGTCTTTAATATAGTTAGTCATGTTTTGCTATTTTGTCTGGTGATGAACAAACTACTGTGAGTGTGTGATGCACATCTGTCGGCCAGTGGTCGGGCTGTTGGCAGGTTTTGATCTGATCCTCTGAAGTTATCCTTCCAGGTTAGCCCTGAATGCATCGGTTACCATGGTGATCTACCAGCTTTGTGATACTGTAAAAAGCTGGCCACAGACCCACTAATCACACTTTGTGGAACAGGCTTGACTCTCAACTGCCGAGAAAGACAATACACTAACTAAGGTGATCACCAAAACAACATTTTAAAGGTCAACTATTAGATAGCATTTTCAGGTTAATACTTGTATTTTGTGTTTGTACTAGAACATGTTTACATGCTTTAATGTTCAAAAACCACTTTATTTTTCTCATACTGCCCATGGCTGCTGCACCTGTATTTACCCTCTGTATGGGATGCTCCGTAGGAGCGCCTGTCTCTTTAAGCCGCCCTCCCGACATAGCCCAGTCTGCTCTGATTCTGCGCTTCTACGCTCTTGTTTCACTAGTATCAGCTGGAGCTACTGCAACTGACTATATGGCAGGACTTTGTACAGTGAAAAAATCACCAATAAAAGCTTCTAAACCAAATACTACACAAACGGACATATCCCAGCAGTAATGTGACCCGAAATTGGGGAGAAATGACCAACATTGGCTGCCAAGATTAGCTACAGCTATGTGGCGTTATCATGCAGTATATAGTATACAGCAGTATACAGTATATAAACTGGACCAACAGATCCCGTTGCTCTGGACGGAGACCAGTGAAGGATATTAGAAGCGCTTTTCCGGTGATGGCTGAGCGTTACTGCGCAGCCTCCAACTGAGAGAGACGACGTAAATGTGATGTGAGCAACCTGTCTGAAAGTTGTAAGTCTTCTGGAAGCTGTGTCAAGAGAAATCTCAATCATTCCCAATCTAGCAGAGACGGAGAGCGTAGGTATATGTAAGGAGATAACATGGGCACAGGTTAATTATTGCTAACTAAAATGCTAGTTAACATTAGTAATTAAACTTAAACAGCGAATGTAAGTCGAAACTGCCTGCGAGCTTCTCCTGTACTATACGGTAATTCCTCTACTGTGCGACAGTAAGTCGCGTGGTTATGACACAATCAGTTATGACACAGGCCTATTTTTACAAAAACGTCTGCTACGGAGCCATAACGTGAGATACCAGGTAATGGCGCCTTTTATACATTGTCGTGTTTCTTTAGAAATAAACAATGGACAAATAGAGTCTTTAAATGCTTCAGATGTAAAGTTATTCGCTGTCAAAGTGGCGCCAAATGAATGGCAGTCAATGGAATGCTAACGGGAGGTGATGGCTTGGTAGCATCAAATGGCGCCATAGGAGCTACGCGTTCTGGGGAGAGGCTTACCCCCTTGATATTTAGCAGTAGGTTAACATTATATTACGGAACGAAGCAGCATGTTCTACCGTCAAATATCACAGTAAAAGGCTTCCAAACACTACCCAATCGGACATGTTTCAGCAGTAACGCGCACCAAAATTGGGGAGAATTTAACAAATTGGCAGCGAAGATGACAACTTTTACTGCCGTTAGCATGTAGCTACTATAGTTAGCAGTGGACACTAATAGATATAGCAGCACTTTCTACAGTCAAAAATATATAGGAGATAGGCTTTTTAACCAAATACTCCATAACCAGAAATGTTTCAGGAGTAATGTGACCCAGAATTGGGGAGAATTTAGCTAACCACACTGGCAGTCAAGATGACATTCTTTACTGCCGTAGCATGTAGCTACATGCAACAATGTTAATGTTAGCTTAAAAACTTCACACTTCAGTAGTTCCTGTCTGGAGCAGATAACCAATCATAGCAGGCCGGCTTAGAGTTGCGTAATACTTAGCCGAGAGTAGAAAAAACTGTTGAAACTGGAGCGTTCAGAACAGTTGGAAATCTGAACATTTTAGCTCACAGGGATTTATCTAAAATGGTTTACCTCATTATTTTGTTTTGGCCACGTTTTACATGGCGTTTACGTTTTACATGAAAATCCGACATTGTTACATTGTAGACATGACAGAAAATACGGGAAAGCATCATGTGTCTCCTTTAAAGGACACAAATAAGGACAAGTTTCTTTTGGGACAGTTTTTCCATTTTGTAAATGTGATGCAAAACTAAAATGTATAATTGACTGACTGCATATGTGGTTATTATACTCAATACTTGAGGTGTACTTACCCGGAAGTGGGTGACATAGACAAAGAAGGTCTGCTGGTGTGCTTGGGCTGTTGGTCATGCACCGTTTGATATTATGCTGTGTATGAAGAAGTGGGAGTGCAACTGTAAAGGGAGTCGTTAGACCCACATTGAATGCCTGCTCCCAGCATCAGCAATAGTCTGTGTGTGTCTCTCCTCAACCAGCAGTATCCAGTGGGGAAGCACAGCAGAGTGATGAGCCTCGTAAGACCACTTAAAAAGAAAAACCCACAATCACACCGACACACACATACAGGCACACACAGTGCCCTAATTAGAGCTGACAGCAGAGGAGTGAGAGCTTATGAAATGAGGGCGAGTATAAAATTAAAAAAAAAGATGTGCAGAGAAGCTTGATAGAAAAAGCAGAGGTGGAGCAGAGACAGTGATTAGGGAGCAAATTAGGTCTTTAAAGTTTTAAAGTGAAGTGTTGGCAGAATGGTGACCTGCTTCCTCAGACCCTTCCATTCTGTAAAATTGAGAGCTGCAGTCTGGAGAAACTCAAGTATGCAAGTAACAGGCTGTCTACTCACTTGTATTATTATTCCAAGATGAATTAGCAAGATTCTTTATTTGCTTGATTTGAAGTGTGTGGTGGAAATCTGAACAGAACCACTTTTAAATGAAGAGGTTTTAAGACAAAGTTTCCTTTGGTATGGTTTTAAAGCTTTAGTGCGTAACTTTTAATGAACGTCTGACGTCCGTTACATTCAAGACTTTGCCAAATGAGTCCATACACAGCTTATTAAGACTATCAGCTCCACACAACTCTCTCTGTATTTATACACTCAGTATGACTTTGTTCAGAAAATTGTTTCTTCCGGTGTCTTTCGCGCGTGGAAAATCGAGCAAAGATAATTACCTCTTCTGAAGAGTCCATTATGTTTTTTTAATCCTCCGCGTCCTCCTTGGCTACTAGCAACTGCGTGGAGGAGAGGTGGGGGTTGGTGCACGATCACCGAAGGCTTGTATCATGTGGATGTGCCGACAATTTTGTTGTCATTACTTATAATTCCTCATGGGGGCAACAGAAACTACGCACTATAGCTTTAATACATACATGCAAGTATGGATCGCAAGTCCAGCGCAGTGAACACAGCACAGCAACAGGAGTTTCAACTGACATTCAGTATACAAACCCAGTTTATATATCATTGTAAAATTGTCTGTATGGTTCGATTCTACAATGAATAGATAACTTGTTCACAGCAAATGGCATCAATAATACTCATCAATTATCCCCCTTATATGGTGAACAATATGCTTTTCATACATTTGAAGCCCGTCAGGCCATATGTCTTGTTGGCAAAAAGTCAAAAGTCACCGTTTGTACCAAACAGGACTTTCACTATTACTTACCACATCATTAAACTGCCACGTCACAAGTTCATTCAGAGTACAACCAAATACACAAAGACACTTAATTCAAAAGTTATATCTGCACATAAGTTTCATCGAGTAAATGCATTAGTTATTTTTCCATTACAACGTGCATGGCAATATTTATAATCTTGTCCCTCTATTTCCCATCAGTGTAGACCAAAATGAAGAATGCTGGTTTGACCTGAAGCTACTGACACAGTGTAAAAATGTAATTATTTTTAATGAAATGCTAAAGCTGTGATGTCGACAAAACATGCATCTTTTATGCTTTTTTGGTGTATCAAGACCCGTGGTGAGTCTGTGTCCGTGGTGAATAACAATTGGTGTTCCATTGTGCTTTGCACAGCAGACCCACTAAATAAAGTCAATCTGGGAAATAAATCCTAACATTTACCAACTGAAACAACAGGAGCCAGAAGGTACATCAAGCAGACTACATTTCACACTGGTACGATGAGGATTTGTCTATTGAATTCTTCCCACACTGTATGACTCAACCTCCATTAAAAAAAAAAAGATCCAGTCTGCATTCCTTCTTAAAGTTGTCTCCTTCATAATCTTTCTGTATCTGCTTTAACTTTTTTTTTTTTTTTACTTTTTTTACTTTTTTTAACTGACAATCCAGAATTTGTTCATCTGCAAGTTTCCCGCTTGAATGTGAATGTTTTATCATTCTGTCAGGTCAGCTAACAGAAAAATAATAATACAAATATTACAGTGGCACATTCAGGCCAAATATGAATTCAATTTTGATCTCCTAAAATCAAATTGTTTTGATGCACCTTTGATATTTGGTTGAAATGTTAAGTAAAGGCATTGATGCAGAGAAAGACACTCTTCTTTCCTGCCTCTTGAATATCAGTCCTTTTTTAATCTGTTTGTATAGGAACATCTCTTTCTGTGTGTGTGTGTGTGTGTGTGTGTGTGTGTGTGTGTGTGTGTGTATTGTATGTGTATGTGTGTGGATGTGTTTGCGTGTGGATGGGTGTGTGCGTGCGTGCCTGTGTGTACCGACCCTGACTGAGTGTCAAAGATAAAGAGGACTGTTGTGGAAGTGGCTATAGACATAAACACAGAAAAAAAAATCTATTAAAAAAAATATACCACTGATGGTCACAGGAGAAAGAATTTGACAATTTGAGGACTATGGAGAATAACAATGTGCTACCTGAACAACAAGCATGTTATTTGAAAGTCTGAAATCCTTAAGTCTCTAGTGTAATCTTGATGGAGGGAATTAACCTAAACACTGTAGAAAAAAAGAAAAGAAAAAAACAATCATACAGGATAAAAAAAGATCCTAGATTAGCGTCAATAACCAGAAATACATGTTAGGGTATTCGATAATATTTTCAGATACACTGAAATTTGCAGGAGGACTTTTTCAGCTGAAAGCTGACCCCCATCCATGCAGCTATGGTACAGTAATGTGCTAGCTCTTACTAGTAATATTTACTGTAAATAAGACTGCAATTTTCTTTTAATGTGTTGGTGATTGAGCTTAGGTGGGGCAAATGTGCATGTGTGTGTGTGAGTTTGACCACATTAAAGCAGTTTGTGGAGCCCCCTGTCAGCTCTGTGACCCACATGGGGATTGTCCCCTCTGCATTTTGTTTTTACACCTTCTGTTTCTCCCCTGGCTCCTTTCAGTTGTCAGCAGAGTAGGAGCCATGTTAGCGTTACTCACTCCAGGTAGCACTGACACACACACACACACACACACACACACACACACACACACACACACACACACAGATATTAGCACACAAACAAGTTTGCCATATTTGGAAAGACTTAAACACACACTCATTTACCAGCTATTAACGCCACACTGACTTTAACATATAGAGACACACACTTCATCGCATCCAAATATACTAATGTGCACACAGTGTGACTTTTAAAGGATAGTTTGACAGTCTTTGTGCTAAGCTAAGCTAAGCTAACCAGCTGCCGGCTCCAGCTTTATACTGTACCGTATTTACCATTCAGACATTAGTGGTATCAATCTTCTGATCTAACTCTCGGCCAGAAATCAAAAGGTAACTGGCTGGTTGAAAGGCCACGCCCCTTAGTGTGTAGTCCAACCAATGAGCTTGTTTAGCTAATTACCTGCAGAGGATAAATGCTTCGCTCGTCATCTTCCGTTGCTGTGAGCTTCCCGTTTGGGTGATCAGGCCAGTGTTCCAGTTCTCGGTGTGGTCCAGTGTTGTGTTTGTGGCCAAAGGGGAACCCTCTTGTAGAGTGGTGGGAAAGGTACTACTAACACTTCATATATATAGTCTTTGGGTGAAAGTCCCAAGGTGGCGTTGTCATCATCAAGCTTATAATAAAATCTGGTAGAGCTCTAAAATTACTATACAGTTACACAAATAAGCTTCCCAAAATGTTGACCTGTTCCTTTAAGTTTAAATAAGTATTATACTTACTTGATGCCTTTTAGTGATTCCTCTATAGACCTTTTTCATGGCAGACATGTTGACATGTCATAGTAGGAAAAGCACAGGTGTATTCAAAAACATTAATGATGGCTGCATTCCACTTAGGAGAGGTCCTGGTATTGTGCATGCTGACTCACTGAAATAGCTTACTGGGACACTTGATGGAAGTGAGCCATCGTTAAGGTTATCAATTTCAGCTGTGCTTTTCCTACTATGACAAGTCAAAATGTCTGCTGTGAAAAAGGTCCATTAAACTTTCCAGCGGAGTCAAATACCATTATGGAGAACTTTGTCCCTGGATTTTAGGTTGCTTGAGTAACTTGCACCGAGTTGAATTTCAGTATGGCATTGTACAAACTTCTACTTACAAGAGCATGGATGGAATTGCAAATGGATGACTCAGAACATATTGTTTTACATTGTCAAACAAATAACAAAAATATTAATCTTGTTTTCAAGACAATATATGTGAAAAGTTGTCCTGGAATGAACCACATTTTTAGTCAATTAGCAATTTACCATTTATTACAAATTAATCTAGGGTTTTGCACAATCATCCAATATAATTTTGTCTGGCCGTAGGATTGCATCCTTTATGCCCAGATCCTTATCTAAATAAATATTAAAGGTTGTATTTTATAGTTACACAATCTCACTTCGATATACCAGTTTTTATACTTTTTTCACAATATAGAAGCTTTGCACTTTCACCTGGCAACTCATAGGCATCAACCTATGTAAGATTGATGCCCTGTCATATATCTTATTTGATGGACAAATGGACAGACAAAAGAGAGGATACAGCCTTACCTCACATGGCCCTGCAACACTTTGAACTGCATCACCGCCATTCTAATGATGTAACACTAGAGGGGGATGCTTAACAGGATATGGCATGCCAGGCCAGCTAATGGTGCAGGCACGTTGGTTTATTGTGTGTGAGTGTGTGTTTGTACCAACGACATTTCAAGGCATATCCTCTACGTTTTTGTACCTTGATTAAAAAAAAACACGTGGACTCACAATACTTCCATTCTTCCATGGAATTTCAGGGTTGCGTCTGTAAAAGCAGTGTGCAGTTTTCAGTTTTTCTGATAGAATGCAGCTTATTTAAAATTATATTTAAAATTACATTCCCCCACGTCATATATGACGAGAGGTGTTTTATATATATATATATATATATATAACAATACCTCTAGGACACAAGGACCTTGGAACAGGTGTAAACAGATGGACACATACACACTCACTGTAGAAACCAAAGCAATAAGTGGAGCTAAGCAGCCTTTTAGAAAAGACAGGACAAAATCCTTCACGCATCAGTCACCTTCTGTTTGAAATTATTTATGCGTATTATTTATTCATATTCTCATCTTGATTTACCCATATGTTGTAAAGGGCACAGTTCAACAGTTTTAGAAGCTTAAAAAAAGTGAGGGGATCACTAACATGATAAGGATTATCTGGGAGCCGTGTATGACCCTAGAGGTTGTGATTGTCCAGTCATAGCCTTAGCAACTGTAACTGGGCACAATATTTGGATTTTTTTACATGCCAAAGAAATGTGTATGATGGGGCTCAAGTAATCAAAAACACCAGAGAAAATGTGTAAGGATTGGATTAAACTGTGTGCTTGTCTGCTCAAACGTAAACTGCAAACGATAGTATGCTAGGCTAACTAGCTTACAGTAACAACCAAGTGTTACTTCCCAAGAGGAGCATGCATTCAACTAGCTAACACACTACATTTAAAAAAAAAAAGGAAAAAAAAGAACCATCCATTTACTATTGGTAGTATTTCCCCACTGTGTGGTAGCTAATTTTGGCAGCTGGAAACAAAAAATTCAGCCAGAGTCTGTGTTTTCTTACATGTTTGTTCTCATGGAGCTAATGTTAGCTTACAGAAATAAGCTAGCTACCAACACCTCATAAAATCTGCCAGTGAAAGTTAAAATAGATAGTGAAGTTAGCAGAAGGTTATGCCTGCCGGATGGCATCCAGTAAGCCAGACTACTTTAGATATTAATAAAAAGATGTCATGCTGTGAGCAGGCAATGCAGTAAAAATGAGTTAGTATAGGTGAATAAGCCTGGAGCACTGCAATTAGTTAATTGAGTCAATTTGACTGTTAGTAGGCCGACTGATAAAGCTGTGGTTCTGCCAATTCAAGTGATAATAGTGTTGAATATAGCCTAATTCATTCACTATTCTCTATAGTTGTTAAAAAACAGATACTAAATAATATATGTATATAATGTTATTATCTTTCTAAAATACAAAGGTGTTTTGTCTGGTGTGGTCATTAAATATTGCAAACTTTTCTGAAAACTGGTCAAGTGCAATTATTATCACTATCACAGCTTTTAATAGTAATTTACTGTATCACGTCCTCTATCAGCAATATTAGGAGCTACACATTAAATTACCAAAACACAGCAGTGTGGCTAAATATTAGGCTGCAGCTGTTTTACTTCCATTACCAGACAGTCACGCATACCTGCCTGAGGTTGAACACGTTGAACCTGAGGTTGTCATTTCAGTGATGTACGAAGTGAAAGGAGTGGGCCGAGAAAAAATGACTCCCACATGTGCATCCTCTTCAGTAAGGTGGCAGGCGGGAGGGTGAGGAAGGTCAAGAGAACAAGTTAGCCTCTAAGTTTTTCTGTGTTTAAGCTAATCCCATGACACAGGTCTGATAACCTGTATTTATGTTTATTTTGTCAGACGGCTTTGCAATCGTAGAATTTTGATTTGATCAAATTTTCAGCGCTGCAGCATGGGGATAATAAGCATTTATGAGCCACAATTAAATGTATGCTTCTTAGACAATAAAAATATGTCAATGAGAACAACTAAATGGTCATATGAAGACATATTTTATGTTATGTGTTTTACTGTATTGTTATTCATGTTGCCATGCATTATCTGCTAGCCTCCACCTACGGGTGTCCACAGGCGGTGTTATAGTTGTTAATAAATACATTAACACTTATATCTGCATACTCTTACATTATAATGTGTAATAAAGCATTTTTTAAATGTTTATAGAAAGCTTAGAAATGCTAAATTGAGGGACTTAAAACAAAGTGTTTCGATATAGGCTAATGGGTTAATTAGTGAACTTTAGAAGTGATGGTAGAAAGATTTTCTTATCTTTGGACAGAACCAGGCTAGGGTCAGGGTTCCCCGATGCGAGCCCCATGTTCCTTTTCTCCCTCTGTCATCATCTCTTCCTCTCCTCCCAGTGCTCTGGCTTGGATGTAAAAAGAGACATGCTTTAATCTAAATTAAAATAGCCACTACACTACTTCTCATGTCTGGTGTAGAATTGGGGCTGTATAAGTGTGTACTGTAGGCCTATTTTTCATTTTGTTTATAAATGGAAGTACTTTAAAGTTGGCTCTCATGACTTAATCATGTTGTGTACATTGTGGAGACAGGTGACGGGCTGTGTGAGCGTGTTTGCTTTTTTACATGTGCCTGTGTGTTTTAGAGCATGTCATTTGAAGTGACAGGCTGGCCATCGACAACAGAGCATTTACAGTTACCGCATCAACAATTGAGCACATCTGAAAACCTGATGGCTCATTTCACCTTTTACAGGCACATGCACACATACAATCTCTCTTTTCACATGCACATATGCTGACATGCATACACACTGCTGCTTTTGCTCACAGACAAGCTTTGGTGTTTTTTCACAAATACATTTTTCTATCCTTGTCTTTCATTCATTTTTTTATTTGAACTTACATAAACATATTACTAACACATTTTACCACTTTTTATATGTCATACATAATTCAGCTGCTGAGTAAACAGGTGACGGGCTGTGTGAGCGTGTTTGCTTTTTTACATGTGCCTGTGTGTTTTAGAGCATGTCATTTGAAGTGACAGGCTGGCCATCGACAACAGAGCATTTACAGTTACCGCATCAACAATTGAGCACATCTGAAAACCTGATGGCTCATTTCACCTTTTACAGGCACATGCACACATACAATCTCTCTTTTCACATGCACATATGCTGACATGCATACACACTGCTGCTTTTGCTCACAGACAAGCTTTGGTGTTTTTTCACAAACACATTTTTCTATCCTTGTCTTTCATTCATTTTTTTTATTTGAACTTACATAAACATATTACTAACACATTTTACCACTTTTCATATGTCATACATAATTCAGCTGCTGAGTAATTCACGTCCAACTAATTTTCATTTAAATTCATTTTTGTTCTGTTGTTCTTGCACCCCCTCCATTCAGCCTCTGAGAGAATTTAAAGTAACATGGACAAATGTAATTATTTAGAAAAATCTAGTGTGTTAAAAAGCATTGGTCGTTTGGGGGAAAATATGTGTGTGTTCTGCGAAAACATTGAGGTTTTGTACATCATTTATTTTGTACATGTGTGGTAGTGTACAGAAGTGTGTGTGTGTGTGTGTGTGTGTGTGTGTGTGTGTGTGTGTGTGTTTGTGTGTGTGTGTGTGTGTGTGTGTGTGTGTGTGTATGTTCAGTACCAGCCACTGGTACTACAAATCACTGGTACTACCAGCCACTGGTACTACAAATCACTTCTTCTAAGCATGCAGCAGGCTTCTCTGGTACCTTTTGCACGGCCACCCATAGAGCTATATGAGCCACTGGTACTACAAATCACTGCTACCGTTAATCCATTGCTGCTGCATTACACTTTTATATTGGCCATATTCATAATTATAAATGACGATAGGTTTTATGTGTCTACCTTATTTTCTGCACTTTCAGAATCATAGCCTGGCTCCAGATATCGATATCAGATATTTTTTTTTCAGATCTGGTGTTATGATCATTGAAAGCTGCAACTGAGCCAATCAGAGTGGATCCATTGATGCAGCTATTCAATATGCTTTAAGTTAGCTTACGGAAACAGGCTAACTCTTAAAATGGCAATTTCTTGGATTAATATGAGAAACTTTACTGTATGGAAAGCTTTAGTGCGTAACTTTTTAATATGAATGAACGTCCGTTACATTCAAGCCTTAGCCAAATGAGTTGATTCAAAGCTAATTAAGACTATCAGCTCCACACAACTCTCTCTGTATTTCTCAGTATGGCTATGTTCAGAAGATTGTGTCGTCCGGTGACTTTCTGAAGAGTCCATCATGTTTTTTTAATCCTCCGCTGACAGGTTTGTTGTCATTACTTAGAATTCCTCATGGGGGAGACAGAAACTACGCACTATAGCTTTAACAGCTCCCAAAAACTGCTACCACAGCTTCTATGCTGAAAATGAATTAGGCAGGATGGATCTGCACTCGTCATCGGCTATCAACTGAACTCAATGTCAGACTAAATAATGAAGTGAAACTACTAGATGGCTGTTGAGTATGGTTATCAGACAAAAGGGATCAAGTTGTATTAATTCTCAAGTCTTACAACTGACAACTTCAACAAAATCTGCCTCCCAGCACCTGTAAAGCTCACTTTAGCTCGCTCTAACCCTGGGTCTAGACTGCAAACGTCGCGACATTGTTCTTGCAACACTTGTCAGGTCTGAGCATTTCAAAGTGTTGTGAAGCAAAGGAGCAGCCAATGTTTCCACCTCATAATCCTATAGACTCTAATACAATTTGAGTGAGAAGAGAGGACATAAAAAAACGTTGAAGAAAACTTTATTTGTATCCCACTTGAGGCGAAATGCTTTCTGAATTTTCGTCGTAAAGAAATTGAATCTCTACTCTCTTTGATGCTGAAAGTATGGGCACTGATTTTTACCTTTATTTTATTATTATTATTCATTGTGTTTTAATTTCCATAAATTGAAGCATTCTATCCCGGTTTTTATGTTCATTCTGTCTATTTATGTCATTCAATTTACTTATTGCCAAGCACTTTGTGCTGCATTTCTTGTATAAAAGGTGCAATACTAACACATTTTATTATTAAAAACAAAATATTATTTTTTATATTAATATTTTTAAGGTATATATCCCCTCTTCTGAGTTGTTATTTCTGTATCTTACTTTTGAAATGGAGATCGTCAGATGCCTACAGGGAATAAGTTGGGAATAATAGCTATTTTAATCCTGCCGTACCCTATACCTGCTTTGAAAAAATAAAACACAAACATGGGAATACAAGAGGCAGTGGGCAGCAGAAGGCTGCGAAGATGACTCTGGTAAGAGTGTTAATGCAACATCCTTGTTTGACAAGATTTTGCATGAATATTTCAAGAAGCAAGCTTTTAAAAGTAAAACGTTAAATGTAAAAGCCTCATTTTTTTCAGCCACTCTGAGCAGAGAGACACGGACATAGGAATGAAAATGTCAAGCTGGGGTTTCTTGACAGATACTACACAGTGGAGAAACTAGTGATTGAGTTGTGACACACACAGTGAACACAATTAATGATTCATCAGCATTATTCCAGTTTATGACGTGTGAAAGCAACACAAATGTTTAATTTCTTAAGGTAAAACCAACAACCCTTTTAAGATTTAGAAACTACAGTCACAGAATGCCTATACTGTCTTATGACATAAATGATTTTATGTCTCTTGTTCTCTATTCCTTACCACACAGGAAGTGTGTGTGTGTGTGTGTGTGTGTGTGTGTGTGTGTGTGTGTACACACTGCGGGGCTGAAAGAATGCATAGAGTTTGATGTTTCCTTTCTTTGCTATCATGAATATTTGATTCAGCCCACCATCCCCGGAAGGTTCCATCCAAATGCAAGCTAAAATAATAGCTTTTACAACAACTATAAGAGTTGCAGCAGCAGTCGCTGTGAGAACATGCAGCCAATCTCTATAGTCTGACAGGTGTGTGTGTTGTTAGGTATCTCCTTTGCTTCCCCTTTCACTCATCCTGTCTAGCATTAGAGAGAGAGAAAACATTTGCAGAATAGTTATTGGTCTTAAAGGAATACAAATATCAAGTAACATGAAAAAATTACAGATTGATCCAGAGGAGTATCTGCTGCCATGTAGAAATATTCATTCAGAAAATTAAATAGGTAAAAAAAGCAGTGGAGCACAAACTGGATAATGACATAAATGGTGGGACGCCTGCGAGCTAGTTCAGGCATTCAACTCGAGCTGCACTGCTGTACACACACGTGACGTGCCTCACTCTCCGTATCATTTACCAAACACACCCCTTCAATTTGGCGGTCTATTTAAGCTGCACAATTTCCCCATCTCGGCCTTGCCAACGCTGCTGCCGCGCTGCACCTGTATCGCTGCCTGCTTTCAGCCCCATCACCACCACGCCAGCATCCACCTGCAGGCTCCGGCCAGGGGGAAGCTGCTTTGTCATCACTCCCCAATATCGCATGTTAACCCAATTTGCGGGGAGTGATGAGGTCGGAGTCTGGCCGCCAAACACAATGTTCTGCTGTTATAATAAACATTTCAAACGGTAGTTGTCTGACTGAAATGCAGGATAGTGAAGAGAGCAAGACAGTAATTAGGAGACAGTGCTGTACCTCCTACTGTAGTGCAAGTGTGCAAGTGCATGCATACAGGCACGACTACATATAGGTATTATATTATAGGTATTTATGGTGCTATTTAGGGTGGTGATATTTTGGTTTGACCAATAGTATCATGTATCATGAATACATACAGTCCATAAATACAATGCATTTGTAGCAAAGTAAACCGCTTGAAAATCGCTTAGATAGACATAGGACGGGCGGCAGGTCTTCTTTTGAAGAAGAGAGAGGGAATGGGGGGACATGGAGAAAAGAGGGGAGGACGGGAGGTAGGAAAGACGGAGGGGAGGATGAACAGGCTTCTAATTGTTACCCAGCACCCATCATGTTCACCTGCTGAAATTACAACTAGTTCTGATATTATTTGTTGTACTACAAACTACAAAATGAAACCCTTTACGCTGTTTACGCTTAGCCAAAGCATCGCTCCATCACCTACACACTAGAGGGTGACACCGGGAATCAATTGCTGCTCCCATTCCATCCCGAGCCCACGAAAATACTCCCGTCATATCCCGATCAGTGACTGCCCCCCCACAAAATCCAGAGACTCCTGAATCCCATCCCTCTCCCGTTTTGTTGTTGTCTAAAGTTATCAGACTCTGTTGTCCCCCTGTAGCATGTTTGGTTAATCGCGGTCAAATTACTGAGGTTGCCTCGGAAATTTAGGCTACACTATGCATGCATTTACCTGCAGGCCTAGGCGATTTCATTACATAATTCCTAACGGAGATCTTCTCACACTCAAAACACACATTTATAGATTTAGGGTAGGTTAGAAGAATCGCTGCCTTCCGCATACTAAGTAGCCTAGGAATGCCTCACAATCTTTGGGCGCACTCACCGCATTGCAGCGTAATTTTTTTATTTAATCTCCGGCTCCGTCCCACTCCCGTTGATTTCTATGCCCTATCACGTTACCAACAGTGAGATTGACTTCCGTACCGTGGGACTCCCGCGGGAATACCGTGACGGGAGTCCCGAAAACTTGTCACCCTCTACTACACACATCATTCAGTGGCCAAACTGATCAGGGAACAAATAAATGCGTTACACCCTGACGGTTGTTTTGAAATTGCAGAAGCTGCTTTTGTCCTGTACTTTCAGTGTTACTTCAGCTGGACTTATCCCAGGGGTTCGTATTGTTACACCTGGTGAATGGAAGATTGCGTTCATGTCTTGGCTAAAATGTGTTTGATTTCAGTCCCTCTCTAAAGCTTCTTGGGTGCATTTACACTTGCTACCATTAATTTATCCGATCCTCCCAAGATGCATGAAGTGGCTAAGTGTAAATGGAGTAAAGTGCACCATTGGTTGAGCGCTTCTGTTTAAAGTTTGGGCTAGCAGTTCAAATCTTAAAAATTATTATATAATATTGTGCTGCCAACTTTGGCAACAGGTTGGGGAAGGTCTTTTCGAGTGAGGTCTGTGGTTTTACAAGTTTGGTACGAAAGAACTTGACTTCCCTGGGACTAACGCTGTTGTGGCTGAACGAGAGCAAATCCCTGCAGCCGGGTTCCAAACTTTAGTGAAGGGCCTTCCCAGGAGAGTGGAGGCTGTTATAGCAGTATGTTACATCCCATGGTCTTGGAATAAAATGTTTAACAGTTACATATGGGTTTAATTTTTTGTTGTCCCTATTGAGTACTTTTGGCCATGTAGCGTACATGGAATTAAAGTCCCTGTGACTTTTGAAAACATTGACTCTAAATCAGCGTCTTTCAATAGGTGAGGCACGCCTCCCCTGGGAGGCGCCAAAGAGCCACAGGGGAGGTTCACCTGGTTGAGGTCCGAGGCTGCACCTCTGCCGCAGTGTGACAGAGACTGTCAAAAGATGCAAAAGAGGAGGGAAGAGTAAATTATGCCTAAGCTACCTGTGTGCTGACTCAGATATAATTAGAAAAGTCAATCCAAAGGAGAATAAATACTTGAAAGCAATACAGAATGCCTGATAGCCTTATTGCAATATTTTCCATTATATTTTTATATTTGGATTGTAATCTGTTTCCCTTTACATAAAGATATTTCAGCATATTGATTCAGAAAAAGGTAGAAATAGGTACATACAAATTCACCAGAATGCATGAAATGTAGTGTTTAATGCTCTAAATTTTCGGGGGGTGCGCCACACAAATCTGGAAACAAAACCTTGGCCTTTGGGTTGCCAGGCCAGTTATGATTAGGCCAAATGTTGGTGCCATCTAACTTGCCGATTACACATGTTAAGCATGTTTTGTTGACTTGTGGATAGTCCCACTGATGTTCAGTGATTTTAAAAGTAGCCTCAATTAGGCCTGCATGAAGTTGGAAATGATTTGCTGTTACAAAGAATTGTTTATGAATGCACTTTTAAAAAAGTTGTGGAAATAAAATGTCTTCAAATACAATATTAAAAAATATTGACATTTTATCAGTTGTTATTGAAACTCATCATTGCCTGGAACACACAAAAGATGGCATTTACTGCAGAGGCGTGTGTGGGTTAGGGCAGGCGGACGGGATTTTGGGGAAGGGGGGGCTCGGATGTCCTTACCTACTCTAAGGAGAGGCTCACATTCACCCAATTTGAAAACCCCTGCTCTAAATGATCATGTCTCAGATACCCTATTAACAGCTAGTTACTGTAGATATCTAAAAGTGTAAATGATCAGCAGCATGGGGGAACATTAAAGATTCAGAATCTCTCCATTTAGCTCTGAATCAGGACCTCTAGGGTTATAGGGGTAAAAATATTATAACAAATAATGTTAGCTGTAGCAGCAGCCGCTAGTAATTTATCATTTACTGGACACGTGCATTAAAAAACAACACGAAATGGGTGAAATTATTATTATTATTGGGTCCTAATCATACGCGGAGTTTGCGGGGGGTGGGGGGCAGGGGGAGCACTGCCCCCCCTGGCGGCTGAAGCAGGTAATTGCATTGTTTCATGGCATGACCAGATATTTTATAAATATTTTAAATAACACAAAACAACTGAATTGTGGTAGGTAATACATCTGATTTCATATAGCCTAGGCCTACTGCTTTAGTAAAAAAAATATTTTTTCAGGGCTCTGGCTCTCACCTGAGACTATTGTTGACGCATATGCAGGACGCAAAAAATGAAAATGAATGTTGCACTAGTCTGGACATCTTACCGTGCCAACGTTGCAATAAAGGTTGCCTAAATGCCATGTAGCCTATATAAATTTGCTGTCAGCTTACTAATTGATTGCGCGTTTTGTGTAGATTTGGACTTTTATACGTTTTATTCCACATTGTTTAAACGGCGTGGATCTACTGATCGCTGTGGATTACTTTTTTCCGTGTCATTGGATTACGGCAAAATACGGATCTTATTTCTTAACGTGTCTTAACGGTTTATGGTGTGACTGCGCTTGGTTTCTGCGTTTGGAGAGGCATCTCAACAGACTGGAGGTCCAACACTGATTGTTCACCGTTACATTTTAGTTGAATTTAAGTGTCGGGGTATTCTGCCACATCTGTCTACTGCATTCCAAGACAGCCGTGGCGCGATTGGATTTCAAAAGGGCGAATTGTTAAATTGTTAGAATGTAATTTAAAATCTTCTTTAAAAATAAACATATAGCCTATGTTTATTTAGCATGTTTGTTTTGTCCATATGTGCTCGTGCTGTGTTCCCCAAGTGGTAGGCCAGGTCTCAGCTTCTACAATGAGTTTTTTTTTTTTTTTTTGCCCCCCCCTGGCTCGAATGTCAAACTCCGCCTATGGTCCTAATTATTACGTAATGTTAGGATACTGATTCTTACCTAACCAGAGCTATTTGGTCCAGTTCCAGTGTCAAAGTGTGGTGTGTCTACCTTCTCAGCTTACTAAATCACTGATTTGTAAGTGTATTTTATTTTTATTTTATGACCCTGTGGCTAATGCGCTATGTACAGCACTTTGGTCAGCGCGAGCTGTTTTTAAATGTGCTATAGAAATAAACTTTACTTACTTACTTACAAATACTCTACTGTAGGATTGCAATTTATAAAAGATGAGCTTAGTGTGGAATATGTTTGGGATGAATGACATCTGAACATATTTAAAAAAAATATATAAAATATTTGTTAGTGTTGTCTGCTGCTGACTTCTTAGTTTCTCAGGATGACTGATTTGAAGAAGTTGGGTGCATAAAATAGTATCTCTTAGATTACATTTTAAACTTTAAATACAAGATGTTTCTTAACCTGTTTACAAAAGCACTGTGAACCATGACAGCAAACATCAAATTGCACTTATTTCACATTTGAACCACATCACACATGTACATGCGCTTAAGCCAGGCTCTTATGAATCTGCTGAGTATGTGTGCATGTATGGGATTGTGTGTATGCTAATGTGTACTTACTGTGGTGTCCTAGTTTTTGCCTTGCAGTCTTTGAGGTCGTATAAGGAGCAAACTTTCCACATCGTGAAAAGAAGAAGAATACCCACAGGCTTGCAAGCATACACACACAGTCATGCTGTCAGGATACATTTTGTCATAGATGCAATTAAAGCAGCATCATCGTCCACATAATCAATGACAACCACAAAACAAACAGGCTTCTAGTTGCCACAGGTCCCGCAGGGTTGGGAACACACAGACACACACAGACACACACAGACACACACACACACACACACACACACACACACACACACACACACACACACACACACTTGAACTTAAGATTGTACACATTTGCACAAAGTCACACATTTCTTTTGATCATGGAGATACAGTTTCATCAGTGCATAAGAAGGCTAGAAAAGTGTTAATGTGACATAAAACAAAGAACACACACAGGCAGAAGAGAGAGGGGTGTTACATACCATCACCACAGACAGGTCTGTATACGACGACACAGCCAAGATGGACACCACAGCCAGCAGGCGTGTTGTTACCCAACATACATGCACACACGCACGCACGCACGCACCCACTCACGCACGCACGCACGCACGCACGCACACACACACACACACACAATTTACGGCAAGTGAAGCGCAGACATCATGGGACCTGATGTGGGCCGTTTTTTTTTTTTTAATCTGATTGGCCTTCACATGCACTCTGGTTGTCGTGACGTCTGTCCCTGCAGGACACTGGCAGGCCGAGTTTGGCATGGAACCGAGCTGTGACACTGATGAGGGAGTCGGAAACTTTTTAAGCCTCCACGTGAATTTCACTCCCTGAAAGGATGTCGTGTACGAGCTGTCGGCTCCTCAAACTAACTGTACATTCGGCAGGATGAGGATTCAGCATTTTCATTATTCTATATGAAAGAAAATCTTGAAAGATTTTATTTAAAAAATACTGTCCTCCTCCAAGGAGCACACCATGGAAGTATGGGGAGATTCTTCAGTAGAAAGTATAAAAACTTGAAAAGTCAGATGTTCATGACTCATTATCAATCTATTTATGTCGTCAATGTATTGTTTGTTCCTTCTCTGTAAACCTCATGCAGATAAGTCATATGTTAAAGACCATAAACATGCATATACATCCGGAATGAGGAGCTTTTTCAAATGCGTCCCAGGAAAATCAGAAGTCACAACAGCACATATGGAGAAAAGTGTAAAGTGCAAGTGTTTGAAATAAGATTTCTTTTATTTTGATTGATGCCACCTTTGATTGTCATGTTTATAAACCATCCAAGTTGATTGCTGTAGCTTGTTCTGCTCTGCCCATGCAGTTGAGAGCCTCGTTGTGTGCCCGAGAAGAAGGAAGAAAGAGGGAGTACGGCAACATATCAAAAAAACATATCGGACTATTTCTTTCAATAAGCCAAAGCAATGTTATCCTAACTAACTATTTATCCATTTATATGTACATTTTACTATTAATTTACATTCTACATATATGCAGCTCCCTGAGTGGGCCTTCCTTTACTTTGTAATTGTTTAAGACATAGTCCAGTTTCAACCTGTTGCTTTATACAAATTCTGTTATACTTTTGAGGCAAAAATGTCCACTGAATTAATGTGCACAAACCACTAGTTACTTTACTAACAGCATAGCTGAAAAGTTGTCCTGATGTAAAGAATATGTTGCGATTTTGCTGGTTGTAAATGTCTTACAGTATATCACTTTGTGTGTGTGTTTGTGTGTGTGTGTGTGTGTGTGTGTGTGTGTGTGTGTGTGTGCGTGTGTGTTTGTGTGCGTGTGTGTGTGTGTGTGTGTGTGTGTGTGTGTGTGTGTGTGTGTGTGTGTGTGTGTTGTGTTGTGTGTGTTGCCTTATTTCATTCTTTATCATTTTGCTGAGAATAGTCCCATTAAAAGGTGATTCTGCTGCCTCAGTGTGTGATTCTCCAGCTTGGATAATGAAGCCGCAGGAGACACACATTCAGAGAACAGTTAAATCATTTCACACACTCCCTCTCCCTCGCACACACACACACACACACACACACACACACACTCATAAAAGACACACAGTCTGCGACTGGAGTTAAATCACTTGACCTGCGACCTCTCTCTGGACCAATGAGAACATCCTCGTCACCCGGGTGCAGCCCCGACGACAGCCTATAAATAGCAGGCAATTTAGAAGAAAAGAGGAAGGGGCATATCAACGATTAATGACTCCTCTCTACATGCAATTTACTACTTTTTGTTCTATCAGTGTTATCTCTTCTCTTTCCTCCCACCTGCTCCACTTTGCTATCTCGCTCGCTCTGTTTGTGTTCTCCCAGCACTCTCTTATTGCCTCTCTCTCCTCTTGTCTTTGTGTATATCTGTGTGTGATGTTCTCATGGTAAATGCAGTTACTGTGATAGGCAATTGTCTCGTGATTCAAAACCAATTCTCTATACAGTCCCTTCTCCACCACTTTCCTTATAGGGTTGCAGTCATGGTGCTGCTGATGGCAAGGACAAATAAGAAGTTAATCTACTACTGTACCTTCCACAACACATTTCCCCACTGGAATTTTTAGATAGCCATATTCACACCTGGGAGCTGCACCTCACTGTTAATAACAAGCAGCTCAGCTGGAGCAGTTCAGAGCTAAGTGCACTCAAAGGCACCTAAACAACATGGGAGCAGGCGGGGAGGGGAGACGATGACTGAATTCAAACTGGAAATCCTCCAGTGATTTGTGTTTATATATTCCTTATTCTTTTTTTTTTTTTACACTCAGGGCTCATATTATGAAAACAATACATGAAAACAAGCTTAGACCCTCAACTGTGGGCAAGGAAAAACTCCTTTGGGTATTACTTTTTTTATCTTAATGGGGACTTTTTGTAGCCTGGCTCCGCCCTCCTACGTACTTACGCTCAATTTTCATTTCCCTTCAGTACTATGTCTGGGTTCGTGGTATAGTCTTGGGTTTTCTCCAGCCAAATTTTTGGCGGTCCAATCAGCGAACAGAGGGAGTGGCTGAGAACGATGACTGTTGAGGCCGTGCGCTAGAGTTGTAGTTCCGTAATGGCGGCGGAGAAAGATGCGAGCGAAGCCATTCGGTCCGTTGTGGCAATGCTGCCGAATATCCAGAAGTTAAAGCCCGAGCAAGAACAATATTTGCTGGGTTGTGTTGGTGGCCATGATGTTGTGGCCCTCCTCCCGACGGGGTTCGGGAAAAGTTTGATTTTCCAGCTCGCTCCGTTAGTGGTGAAGGAGTTGGTTAGCCTTGTTGGTCTACCCTCTTGTTGCACATGCGCATGACATACGTCACGACTAAACGTTAGCGATTGGTTATGGCAGATCCAGAGTAGCTCTGGGCAGATCCAATAGTTTTAAACTTCAATAAAGTACCCGCCTTCACGGAAGTTAACACTTGTCAATGGAGAGTGGACAGACTCTCTGTACAAATGAAATGTACGAGAGTCTGGTAGGACCAGGCTAGACTTTTTGAGCAGCTAGTAGTTGTTTTCCTTAAACTTGCAACAGTGCATTCAAATCGTAACCTAATTACGCTAACCATTTAATTCTACACATTGTGAATGGATGAGCGATGCCCAGTGATGCAATCATTTCTGGTTCTATTCACATTGTGTGCAAATCATTTAACACAAGTACAGAGTTCACCTGAGAATCTTCTGTTCATTTTCAGTATTGTTTTCTTAATGAGGGCAAATCTGAAATCGTCACTGTCTGCGAGAATATGCAGTGGTACAAAAACTTTGAACTCAATAAGTATGACAACAAATGTAAAGAGACACAACTGGAAGCAGAGGAAATGCAGCTGTGAAATACAGTGTGTGAATATAAGGTGGGGCAACAAACTGTTACGTTGTTATATTTGGCAATATGAGGTTCCATCAAACTGTAGTGTCTGTCTTGAGCGATGAGTTTTTAGGTTTCAGTGTTTTCCTTTTAGACACCAATGTGATTTTGTTGATTGTACAGTTTTTTGTTTTGAGAACAGAATATCATTTGGAGCAAGCATTTGCGTTTCGCTAATTGGAATACCGTTTTGGATGTGTCAATTTCTTTATTTTTTATTTATCACAATGCATCTGAGCAGTGAAGAAAATCCTGTAATATTTTGATAGCTGACAAGTGTCAGTATAAGCGGCCTGATCCACTGGGGAAAATGTGCACTCAGCATAGAGATGCCATACATTATTATTTGATAACCACACTGCTTTTTCCCCCCTTTGAAGCCCCTAGTTAGAGTCCCAATCAGCTTTAGTCATCAGACGTCATGGATAATGGTTTCTTAAATACAATACTAAGGGTTCAGTGCATAGCTGTTTTTGTTGTTCTGTGAGATGGCTAATTGCATTCACCTCTCATCCAGGCAGTCTAACTAATTCCTGATTACCAAAATAAGAACCCAGCAGCACTGTGGCCTCGTGGACCTGATTTGTGGACCGATGGTCAAAAAAACCCAAAGGTGCCATGCCAGAGGAGCCCTGGCTGCTCTCCAACTGCTCAGGTCTTTGCAAATCACAGAACTCTGACCCCCTCAAGCCTAGACAGTGTGAAAGGTTAAAACAGTGCTTAATATGTCTGCAAGCAAATGCAACATATTTAAATGGCAGAGGCTCAAGGCATGAATTGGTCTCAAATGACTCAAATTAAAGCCTCAGTTTACTGAAAGCCCAAAAACAGCCCTTGCGTCTTGGACTAGCCGTGCAGATAGTTTTGGTTTTATGTGTCAATAGGTCAGAAAACTCATAAACACAGTTCATTATAAGCTTTTAAACAAGCAACCAAAGCTTTTGTTTTTCTGGTGCTGACAGTCTCAGGAAGGAGGGATGTGAAAGGGTTGTCAGAGACAGTGGTTTTCTGTCACCTTTAATTGTCTAGTGTGACAGGGACCTTTAATAATGCCTTTGTGTGTGCATGCGTATGTGTGCAAAATGTATGTGCATGTGTAGCTGTGCTTGTGTAACTGTGTGAAATGCACATACGAATGTGCAGATGTGTGTGCACATCCACCCCAATCTGTGTATTTGTGTGCATACACAGGTGCGTGGCTAAGTGTGTGTCTGTGTGTTTTATGTGCATGTAGCTCCCCGCACCTGCCCTCTGGCCATGGCTTCATTAAACATTTCATGAACGTCAAACATCATTTGCATCGTCAGATTAAACTAGCCCACACACATACACACTCTGACAGAGACCCACCCACATGCAACAACAACGTCAGGAAAAACTGAGGTGACACGTTCACAATGGAATGACAAAATTAGAGCTATGCCCTGTAAATTACAGTATCACACACATCCGCACAGAGACACAAACCCACATTGGGTGGGTGATGTGGATACACAGAGACGCGTGCCAAACACAATTTGCATCACGAGAAGGAAAGAGAGTAGAGACGAGTTCTCCATTTGGTCTCTGCATGTATGCATATTTCTGTAAATGTGTGTATTACTTTCTGTGTATACTGTGTATGAATCACTTCTTCTGTGTGAATGTGTGTGTGTGAGAGAGAGAGAGAGAGAGAGAGAGAGAGAGAGAGAGAGAGAGAGAGAGAGAGAGAGAGAGAAGAACAAGAAAGAGGGATTGAAAACAGTGGCGGATGGTTGGGGCAGAGGTTAAGTACACTCCAAGATAACGTCTTAAACATTAACAGTGATTCATATCCCAACAGAGCAAAAGGGAGGGAAAAAATACCAGGCAACACAGAAGGACAGAGTTTAAAGTAAAATGCAGAGAGAAGGTAAAAAGTCAGAAAAGCAACAGGGAGAGGAAGATTAATGATTAGGTGAACATGACTCGTTCAGGTGTTTGTTTGGTATTTAGTGTTGCAATGACTCTGCCCTTTTGTCTTTTAAAACATGGAAAATGTCAGTCTTTTGTTGACAGATGGCTTCCAGAACCCTTCAGTGGCAAAATAATCAGGTATTGCACGCTTAAAGAGTAACTTAACACCAGGCTGAAACACAGTGTTTTGCTGCCTTCTCTGGTTGAAAGGTTAATACCTGGTTACTTCACCTCTGACAACACCAGTGGTGTAGTCTATGTGATACGCAGGTATACCACCCTGATCTCACAGAATTCCGTGAAATGAACACAGCCCCTTAACTTAAAATCTGTGGCAATTCCACGGAATTGCCAAAAACTCCGTGATGGGCCCACGGAAGAATTCCGTGAAATGAACACGGCCCCTTAAGTTAACACTAGAAGTGCCGGAATTCCATAACTACTAGAACTGCCGTGAGCGGTCATTTTGACCGCCAGGTTCCAAACTCTATAATCTCTCATGATAAATACCTAATTGCGATATTGTATTATGTATTGTGTTAGGATATCTTTAGCAAAACGTAATAACACCAAAATGTACATTTTAACGAGTTTAATTATACATTTGAGTAGTAATACGCGTTTCAATAATTCATATCATGGCATAGTAAACCGTAATTATTTCATACATTAATATTCTGAAAAATATGGTGTGGAAATTCATTTAACTTAATTCATAATAGCCAAATAACAATTAAAAGTATCTTATTTGAACATTTAGCTATAACCTAACCTGGCACTGCCTCCATTTTGGCCTCTGCTGCGGTACGCAGCGCTGCTCGGATTGGCGCCGCGGCCCTTTTTTCCTCCATAAACTCCGCTCTCAGCTCCTCTGCCAGTTGCTGCATAAACCTCCCCCGGACAATTTTACTGCTGGTGCACTCCTTGGAGAGGATGTGTGCAATGATTCCAGCCAGTTCGAGGATGTATAAAGTTATATGAACACGTAGACAGCTACCAGCCATCTACGTGTTCCGCGCCTTCCACAGAGCGAGCGCCCGGTGTTTGCCTTCTGATTCAGAACTGAATCCATCCACGCCGTAGTAGCCTACGTTACCGACTCTGGCTTTGCCTTCGGCCCATCGGTGATGTCCACACTTGTTACTCGAGACCGCTAGTTACGTTTCTCTGACAGAGACTATGGTAGTTACTAAGCAACCGAGATGCATCTTCAACCACGCGAAAAATTAAAAACAATACCACGAAAATCCGAGCGGTCAATATGACCGTATATGGCCGAAATAGGTAAAAGTGATTGTATTTTCTTTGCCTTTTGTGTAATGTATATAAAAAGAATTTTAAATTAAAATGCAGACTCTTTTAGGAAAAGTCAGGCAGCAGCAGGATTGTATTTTTTTATTTAGCAAAGTTATTACACATATACATTTCAAAACGGTCAAAATGACCGTCATGGCCGTTCTAGTGTTAAGGAAAAGGTTGTGGGTGGGCTTACGTTTCCATGACACGCGGGACAACAACGGGATGGCTGGGTTTAGTAAAAGAAGAAAGCAAGGGTTGGGTTTAGGAATCGTGACACGCGGGACACGATCCCCGGTCTCCTGGGTGAAAGTCCTGTGTTGTTTGACCCATCCACCACCCCAATCAGCCTCCCTATGCAGATTTTCGGGCTTTCATACTACTTGCTACCATAGTCGCTTAATGCTACGTCATCTTCTCATTGACTTTGTTTTCCGTGGTGGCCACACGGACTTTTCACACATTCCGTGCCACCACCATGTAATGCAGAGTTTTAACAGTTTCTGATCATTTCACGGAATTCTGTGAGACCAGGCTGGGTATTAGAGCTTAGATCGGCCCAAAAAATCAAGCCCGAACCTGCCCGAGCCCGAGCACGTTGCGTCCGAGCCCAGCCCGACACATTAACTGTAATTATGAGCCCGAGTCCGATTTAAACCCGACAATTTTTAATACGTGGGCCGCTGACGTTTAGAATAATACAACAAGGACGAAGCATGTAAACTGCGCTGTTTGTTTAGAATGGAACGGATCGCCAAGTGGATCCGAATGAAGAAACGTAAAAAAAAAAGAAACAATGATAAACACTTGCTCAAAGTTAATTCTCCTGTTTTTCTTTTTTTCTTTACATCTTCAAGCTCCTGGTGTGATGCGTGCGAGAGGAGGAGACTCCGCGCATGACACGTGCTGCATTTTGTAACTGCAGCCTAACTTTTTTTTTTTTTTTGTTACTTTTATATAGCCTATATATATATATATATATATATATATATATATATATATTTATAATATTTCTGATTATGGCATAGCTTTCTCCCCACCCAAATAGGATAATAAGGTAATGGATAAAAAAAAAAATCCTCGGGCCCGGCCCGGCCAGGCCCGAGGATGTGGCGGAAAATAACGAGAATCTAAACTCTACTGGGTATACGCAGTATACCCACTAAGAAAGCTCCAGGATTTACATATACCGGCCTAAAATGCCCAATGACCCACAACAACATACTTTCCATTATATTTTTGATATATTTTGAATTGTCATCTGTGTTTTTCTTCTTCACATAGGATAAATAAAGGTATTTCCACGGTAAATTGGTGCATAAAAGTGTATCTAAATGGAGGAAATGAAGTCGTTGATGCTCAAAACTTCCCTGGGGGAGGACACCCAGACCCCCTACTATGATATGGCCCCCCTCCCCCAAAGGCAGATTCTGGCCAATATACAGTACAGTATACCCACTACAATACATTAGACTACGCCACTGGACAACTCCTAGCATCACTGGTGGGTAGAGGTGCCGAGGTATTGATTTTTCTTTACCGTAGAAACTAGTGAAGCCATTCAAACTTAACCGTTAACCGTGCTAACCGCGTGAAAAAATCTCCATCACTCACGTGTCTCATTGAACAGATATGCTTCTATTTTATTAAATGCATCAATTCACACCGACTCCATGAAACGCCCTCTAGGTTGTTTTTTTTACACTCAAGACGTTTAGTGAAACATAATCTGCATAGACAGCTGAATTATTTTTTTTAAAGATTATTTGGTAACACTTTACTTGAAGGTATCTACATAAGAGTGACATGACACTGTCATGAACACATGACACTGTCATGACACATGAACCCATTACCTAACCATAACTTGTCATGACAAAAACCGAATGACACTTAATGACAGAAGCATTACGTCATAAACGTTTATGACTTGTTTATAATGTTTATGTCACGTTCATGACAGTGTCATGTCACTCTTATGTAGATAACTTCAAGTAAAGTGTAACCGATTATTTTTTGGGCATTTCCACCTTTAATCACCAGCTCAGACATCAAAGGGGAAAACATGCAGGAAACCTGCCACAGGTGAGATTTGAACCTTGGGCCTCTGCGTCAAGAAATAAACCTCTTCATATGGGCTCACACTCTACCAACTGAGCTACCCAGGAGCCCTAGACAGCTGAATTTTAATGACAGAACGCAAGCGCACATCTCGTTCATGTCTCACTCATGTCTCGCGTCCAGTGGGGGTTCCCAGTAAATGTGCCACTGAAAAGTGGTGATTAGCTTGATTCTGCAGTGGACGTGACCTGATTTCGTCACCGCAGCAGGCCTACTGGTGGGTACCTGTAACCACATCATCAACTAAAGGAAAGCAAAGTCAGAGAAAATAACCCTAGTGACATCAAATGGGTATATTGGCTAGTCTTGGAACTAAACATGTGCAATTAAAAAAACCTGCATTACCAACTGGGGGCATGGAGTCTGAAAGACTTGGGTGTTTTTTTCAATCCTCCAGTCCTCCTGTGACGTGTTGATTATTTAATGAGAGCAATGGCTCAACTCAATCCATGGATGAACTTGTCACATGTCACACAATGTTCGCAGTGTAATCAGGGACACAGAGATGCAAAGCCTGACTATAGTTAAACCTGAAAATCTATATCATGAACGCTGAGATATAGCATCGTCTAACATAAGTTACACCTCTATTACTGATGTGATGCAGAGACATCAGTTTAGGAGGATTACGCAGGAAATCCAGACACACATCTTATGTGCAGACAAGAATAAAATCATTTTATCGGCATGTACATGTATTGAGATACATGGAAAATCCTGGAATGGCTGAAAAATGTCAACCCCCCCCCCATAAATGATTCAAATCTACAAGCAAGACATTTAAATTGCCTCTGCTAAAACCAGCCAGGATACCAAGTGCTGAAGTGGCAGGAAGCCCTAATGAGGACGCTGGTGGCAAGTGTGTGAGTGTGTGTGTGTGTGTGTGTGAGTGTGTGTAAGAGAAGGAAAGGGAGAGAGAGAGAGAGAGAGAGCGAGCGAGAAAGAGAGAGAGGAAGAAAATTCTTGCTAAGAAGAGCAAACTGCCAGAGCTTTCATCACTGAGATGAGGTAAAGCCATACAGGGAACCACAGAGTTCCTGAAGTCTTAAAACGGATCATTTTTTGCAGAGATCCGATCTCGCTTTCAAAATTCTTCGAAAGAGGAGACCATGTAGCGATAGAAACAAATGCATACCGACAGAACAAGATTTCGGCTAATCAACAAATGTGGTTTATTTGGCAGTTTCTTTTTCATTCTTAGCACTGGCGAGAGAGAGAGGAGTAAGATGTTGTACAGGCTTATTGAGCATACACAAAATGCACAAATACGTGATTTTTAACTCTACCTCGCTCCATCTCTGCGTCAGGTGAATGAAGAGGTTAGTTTTCCACTCCAGTAACACGCTCAACTGATGACAGAGCATCTCCTGGGGATTTTCTCGCCCCCTCGGCCCCTCGGCCCCTCGTGCCCTCCAGGCTTTATTTAGTATTTAGCATTAGAGAAAATTGCTGTGATTAAAGGGAAGTTGGGCTGGATTTGATTAAAGGGGGACGTTGAGTGGACCTGACTCAAGGGTTTATTTGTCTTTCTCTACCAAGCCTCCCCCCCCCCCCTTTACTGATTAATTGAGATATTTCACATCCCACTCCTGAGGCCATGGCAGAATGCAGCATCAGACTTTTTTCTCTTAAAAACCACATCCCACAGAAGTGAGCTTTCTGAACCGTTTACTGTGGCTTAAATGCAATGTTGAGCAGATGAAGGACAATCAATAGTGGAAAGGAGGTGGTGGGGGTGGAACTGGGAGAGATCCAGATTCACTAAGTGAAGGGAAAGTTCTTAAAAGTACCACAATATTGTTATAGTGACCGCATTTTTCAACTTTTTTCAGAACACCAACATAGGAACAAATATCGTCACAAGGTAATAGGTCAGAAGGAAGTTACAGCATCAAATGCCCAGGTGATCTGCCTCCTTTTTATTATGTTGCCTCTTCTGCTTTCATAATAACGTTGATGTAATATATAGATATTGGATTAAAGGACAATTCCTGTGCAAAATGAACCTAGGGGTTAATAACATATGTGTACCGAGTCAAACGTTCTCTGGGTCAAGCGTCTCTAGCTTTAAACAAGCTACCTAACTGGTGTTTAGCTGCTAACGCTAGCTTCCAGGCAGATGGTAAATCACTATTTTATACCACTAACAAGGCTGAAAATAGCACCACACTTCAACGCTAGCATAATGAGGGTCCCTACATGTAAACCGAAGCATTGAGAACTTTGTAAGTGTACAGAAAAAGATAGATTATAAAGACAGTAGCATTCATGTTTACATGCGGGCGCCATCTTGGAAAACAGTCATAAGCAGTCGAATCACGAACGCTGTGTTACTGGTTACTGGTTGCATGGTGTTCGTCGTTTGACTGCTCATGACTGTTTTCCAAGATGCCGCCCGTATGTAAACATGAACGCTACTGTCTTTATAATCTATCTTTTTAATAAACTGTCTGTACACTTAGAAAGTTCTTAATGCTTCGGTTTACAACATTTTCCAAGTTTTCTAATTCTGGATCCGTGTTATGTCTCGATAAATGCTTAAAAAACATAAATTTCAGTATTTTTGTAACGAAATCCCTCTCTTTTCTCTTCCTGAAAATGTTGATGATTCTACTTGAACTCAGGCGTGTACATAAATGTGTCCAATCGAAAGTGATTTAGGTTGACCAGCTAACCTTGTCAATAATATAAAACTGCATTTGATGAATAGCTTATGGGTCGTAGCTTGCACAAGCGAAATCATGGGTCAGTTTGAATGTCAGTTAGCAAAACCTTTGATTTAAATGATGTCCCTCCCAAAACTATACACCTCTCACATATTTTACCAGAAATAAAGGCACTATAACTGCCATTTTACTGTGACTTTAACTATCCCTGTTACTTTTTGTTTTTTATTTGATCGATTGATATTCATTTATATTTCAATATATTGAGATTTCCACGAGTAAGACATATATATATATTATAAACATGTGGTTATTTGAAGGTACTCCACAAGGGTGTCCTGCTATATATATTTTCCCCTCTCTGCACGTATCTGTATTTCTAATAATTGTGAAAGGGGAGTTAAAAGGTCAAGCACAGCAGACTACCAACGTTAATCCTGACAATGTCTGAGTCAAACAGTCCATTAGAGCCTTAAATATCAGAGGGCTAAGCTAACATTTAAAGTGCCCAATTTATGCATGAGTATGAAAGAAATGACCTTCAACAGGCGTAAAAAAAACTGTGAGTCAATATCCGTCAAAGTGGACACGACACAAAAACTAAAAACATACTTGAAATGGGCAAATGTTAACTCTGTTAAGGCTTTATATTGATGTTTGCATGACATTTTGACTGTTTTTTACGTAATGTGTATTGACTGTATGTATTTCAGTCATCTAGAATCCAGATTGAGTAACAGGCAGCGGCATTTTGTGATTAAAAAAAGAAGAAGAATAGTGATTCCTTCCTGTTGTGTGGTGACCCTACTGCTGACTAAATAGAGAGAGTATGAATCTGCATCCACACTTGGTCTAACTGACATTGCACTTCAGCCACAACTTCCCATCAATTCATTAGGACCTGACCATTGGTCCGAACAGCAAACAGCTGACCTTGCTGACTTGAACCAGCCTCACTGGATTAGAGAACAAACTTGTCTAGACTTCCAATGATGTAAAATTAGGTCTTTTTTTTATAAAAAGCCAACACATACTGGGTGAGTTATGAATGTCAGACACTGCTTTATGTTAGAGCCTGCAGGGTGTCACAAGATACTAAGTAAACAAGTGATAAAGCTAAAGAAAAAAAATTTAACATTTGAAACCAAAGCAAACAGTCTGTTTTTACAGAACGACACAGAACCCAAGACGACCAATTAAAAGAAAAACACTAGAGAGGAAGAAAGAGCCGGAAATAAGTGAGTCAGAGAGATAGAAACAGGGGCGAAATGTTGAATCTTTAATTGGTCTGAAGTAGAGAGATGTGTGGTTGCATGTGCGTGTGTGTGTGTGTGTGTGTGTGTGTGTGTGTGTGCGCCAACTTGTATGTGCAACAGGAAAGCCGAGTAATTAGGTCTGAGAGAAGCCCTCGTTATAAAAGGCTCTTGCAGCTGTTGGTAATTAAAACCAGCAGTCTTCTAGAAAGTGCCACGCAACCGTAATGTCACCAAACACTGGCTCTCACTACGCGTCAAGTTCAGATGCAGTGCAGTGAGGGGACAGCATCCCTGATCTTTCAAAGAACACCATCTAAAATTACTGTCACCGAAGACCACACACAGACAGTACCACAAGCACTTTTATCATCATACAGTAAAAGGACACATTTCGAATGGCAAATTGAGGTAGGCGAAATCTTTGGTATTAATTGCAAGGGTGTGTCTGCTTCTGCAAGAGATCATTTATCATTCAAACAGCGTGGGCGGTACCGTAACACGGAATTTAAGAGAAAACATGTTGACAAGGAGAGCACAGGTGTAAATAATAAAATTGATGAGGAAAAATGATGACTGAATTCCATTAAGCTTGCTTCAGTTTCAGGGTCCTGGTATTGTTTCGTGCTGGCTCACTGTCACTGCTTACTGGAAGCCATGATTAATGTTGTTAGTGTTAAGGAAAAACTCAGGAGCAGCACAACTAATTTCAGACTTATGACTTACACAGTAGGATTTAATGAACACTCAATTGAGGAGACAATTAGGCAGGCAGGACAGTTTAACCACGATGTGTTATTGTGCAGTGCCGTCCCAACACTCTGAAGTTCCCGTCTTCCTGAAGGTGTATTTAAACTCATGCTGGAGGTGTTACGTTTAGCTGAACCCTTAAAGCAGCCATATTATGCTCATTTTCAGGTTCATAATTGTATTTAAAGGTTGTACCAGAATAGGTTTACATGGTTTAATTTTCAAAAAACACCATATTTTTGTTGTACTGCACCGCTCTCTCTCACTGCTGCAGATCCTCTTTTCACCTGGTCTATGTTTTAGCTACAGAGTGAGACCTCTTTTCTTCTTCTTCTTCTTCTGTACTATCTTTGATTGCACTTGCACATGCGCAGTAGCTCAGATGTAGATCATGTCAGCTAGCTAGCTCCATAGACAGTAAAAGAAAGGCTGTTTCTACAACTTCGGTCAGTTACAAGGCAGGATTAGCTGGAAGACTTCTAAATGAGGGCGCACATGTAAGTAGTTCTTTTGTATATTATGGTGAACTTGTGTGTGTTGTAGCAGTGCTTTGCTATTGAGAACGAGGTAGCATGCTAGCGTTAGCATTAGCGTTAGCATGCTAACGCTAATGGTTGCGGTTAGCCAGCGCGTTTCGGCTTGTGACTTCACAAGCCGTGCCGATTGTAAACAGCTTACCCGGAGACTGAAGGCAGGACACATTCAGTATCTCACTCAAAACTGCATGGATGGATTTTTTTCAAAGTTTGTATGTGTGTGGAAGCACCAGAGACACAAAAGAACACCCCAAATCCCAGAAAAAGTGTTTTTTTCATAATATGGGCACTTTAAAGGTTAACAAAGACATTGCAGTCGCCTAAACACAGATGCTAAAGCCTTGTTGAGCCTATCTCTCTCTGGGAAGTGTGCTAAAGTGTGGCTGGCCCACCGACCTCCAAAAGGAAACAGTCCTAAGACAAAACATTTCCTTATTACACAGCTGCCTAGATTTCCTGAATCTGTAGAGAAGACCATAATTCTACATGAACAGGTTTGGTTATTAGAGACTGGCCCAATATTCTCGTCCCCTGACCTGTGACCTATGAATGAGCTTGATTGGCTTTTGTTTGGCAACTTAACTGTTTTGTTTCACTCTCACCACGCTTATCACCGTTGTTTCCAGCCACAGCAGGCAGCGCTTTTCGCTAACAAACTCTAAATAACCAGTATGCTACCTGCTTAGCATCAAACGGCAGATGCACAGAGTTAGCAATTAGCTGAACATAGTGGAGCATTTAGCAGTTAAAGAGACAGATATTTCCAAGTCAAATCAGAGCCAAAAGAGGGCGACTTACATTCATCAGGAGGCCACTAGTCTATATCCTTGACCTTCCACTTCCAGGATTGCTCCGTTGCCGCCGGATAATCCGTTGGATTTCACTCATTTAGGCTGGATATCCGTTGCCTTGGGCTTTCTTTGCGTTGGCATTTTAAACTCTGGTCGATTTTTGAGGACTATGGTTAACCTTTTCTCAGATCTCTGCAGGGTAAATCCAAACAGCTAGCTAGACTCCAATCCATCCATCTGTCCAATCTGAGTTTTCTGTTGACTACAACAACTTTTAAATGTACACATGTTCCACCGAAACAAGTTCCTTCTGAGCCTGTTTTGCAATGGCACTGTGGCTTTCTCTGGTGCTTAGCACCACCCAAAATGATTGTGATTGGTTTAAAGAAATGCCAATAAACCAGAGCACGTTTTCCTCCCGTCCCTGAATGCTATGTGGAGTAGCCAGACCCTCCTCCAGCGCGCTTTGAAGGAGGGTCTGGCAAAAGCGAGAGTAGCTGGCCACTAACACAAATGAAAAAAAACACATTGTTTGCCACATCAACTTTATAACATGATAATATTTCTTTTGTTTACAGCTGATTCCAAATGAAAGCTTATTTTGCTTCATGTCTGCTGAATGTGTAAAAACTGTTTTCCAACACAGAACTTTATATGTCATGTTTATATGTACATTACATATATTTATACGTCAGTGTTGTGTGTAAAGCTTGTTGCACTGCCCCCAAGTGGCCAAAATTAATCTCAGTACTGCAGTTTTTTTTAATTGATCTTTTTGTCTCTTTTTGTCTTTTTATTATTATTTTTAATCATTTTATCGTTATTTGAAGCACTTTGTATTTGTTATGTATAAATAATAGCTACCCATTTCGTCCTGCTGTTCATGATAGGCTATACACTGCTTTCTATTTGTGAACCTCCTACAGTTTGGGATGACTCACTCTTGTTTTAAACCAGTCAAGGATAGATTGTCCTCACAGACATTTATTAATATGAATTGTTACTTTCATTACATCACATTCATTTGTCAGATGCTTTTATCTAAATCCTATTACAGCCCGTAATTCTTTTTTTTTTTTTTTTTTAAATCTCCATCAGACAAAAAGGTTGCATCAAAATGGAACATATTTCTCTGTATACCTGTCTTCTACCTAAAGAACGTTAGGGTCTGCTACAGCTGCCACATTTGCCACACTGTATGAATGCACATATTGACGGCATGTTAAATGTAAAAATGTATAGTGTGATATTTATAGTCTGCTGTCCCAATCCATTGGACACTAAGTGCTGTTGTTTCTGTAAAATGTGTCAGAAATGTCACTGTGACTTGTCATGTTTTTCCTGCAGCAATGTCCCCAACACACATCCCTGTATCTTTATTGTACTTGGCAGATAGTGAGGTCCTGGTCTCTAAATTGCTACAGCAGCTCTTACCATATATAGACATACAGTATTTTGGCCCAAATCTCCTGAAGCAATGCAAAAACCTGGAGCCTGTAGGATTCTGCTGAAATCACACTGCTGGTAGGAAGATGTTGATGCTAAATTTTTCTTACAAATATTGAACAAAAGATCCTGCCGCTAACAGTAACAAGATTGACTGGTGGACATTTTGTAAACATAAAATAACAGTAAATGTGAAGAATGTAATGGCATTTTTTGAGATTCACTTTTACTGTCTTGGCTGTGTTTCTCTCTCATCCCTCTTGTTATCTCTGATTCCCCTCCCTGCTGTTTCTGTCTGTCATTGTTTGTCGTGTTCTGTCTGGTCTGTGTGTGTTTCGGTGCGGGACTTTCAGGCTTCACTCGCTCCCCTCACCTGATCCCCGGCAGCGTCTCCCACCTGAAGCTCATCCCACAATCAACCTGCTCTGTAATAAAATCCCAGCTCCACAACCAATCTTCGCCAGTTCGTCCATTCGCCTCTGTGGTAAACTATACGCTACGGCTCGATTCAGTGAGATAGCTTTTCCCAGCAATGTTTGATCAGTTGTCTACGTTTTTTTATGTGTCTTCTCCTTGCTATGTCTCCGCCCTTGTGAGGACGCCAGTCCGCCCGTGTGGCGTTCAGACATAGTCTGGCTATCACCAGACCAAGCTCAATCTTTTAATTTTAATCTTCATTAGTCTGGGGAGTCTGCTCTGTATTTTCTACTGAGGCGTGATCAACGGGCATAGTTCAAATGACTCTGTATGCAATTGATAGTCCTTCAACCAATCAGACCAACGATCCGGGTGACGTAGCAGCGACAGCGGCATCAACGGGTTTTATTTTATACTTCTTGTCAATTTATGTCTACTAAGCTAATTTAGCTCTATGTTTGTGTGTCTATTCACAGAAGCCAATGCTGTGTGTGTGTGTATTTTGCTAGCTCTTTTATCACTTATGATTTCTGCTTCTGCGCCTATCTTAAATTTATGAGCATACATACAATATTATGGACACACAATTATGCATTAAGCATGCAACCTGAGATTCACATACTTCCCCTAACTGTCATCGGAGCATGTGGCATATTGTTGTGGGTGTGTGTATCTACATCTGTGAATAGGAGAAAACACTATAGCACTAACACTATACTAACCCTAACCCTTACATACATATATGTATGTAGGCATGCATTATAGGTTAATGTAAACTGTAGTATGGAAATGCACGTCCTTATAAATGTATAAACATGTGCGAGGAATTAAGTATTCAGGTTAAGGCAAGGTCTTGTGTAAATAGTTAACCAGTTATTTTATGCAACAACTGCTTTTAAGTGATCTAGCGAATGTGCATAATGAAGGAAAGAAAAGCAGAAAAAGACAGTAAATGAGCATGAGTAACAGAAATATAAAGGTCAGATAAGAATGATAGAGGAGCGACTGTAATTACAGCAGTATTTACAGTTACTGCACAGAGGGGAAGGAGCAGCGACACCGAGCTAAAACACGTGTTCCCTCTTAACTTCTAACAGTCCCTTGTGATCTCCCAGATGATACATTACAGAGTGTACTCAACCTTGTGTGAGTGTGTGTTTATGTGTGTGTGTTTTCCCAAATACAGGCCACAAGGGTGTGGTTAATATAGGATGAGTAGACGTTGTGTCAACATTTGGTCTATTGATTTCTTTTCAGGCTTCCTCTCTCGCTAACCTTTTCACTTACAGCCTTTTTAGGCTCCATCACTTGTACTCTCCTCTCCTCTCCTCTCCTCTCCTCTCCTCTCCTCTCCTCTCCTCTCCTCTCCTCTTATCTCCTCTCCTCTCCTCTGTTTATTCACGTCTATAAGCAGCATCAACACACTCAAATTCATGATTGAGTGAAATGAGCAGTTCATGAGTTTATCAGGTTGTAAATGTGTCAATAATTAAATTAATTGTCAAATAAATGTGTAACCCTGTTAGCACTCCACCTTAATTACACTGATTTGATTATTCAATTACTGTAACAATCATTAGCTGTAAAATCGTCTTAGCGGTGTATTTGTTTGTGTGTCTGTGTGTAGTGATACATTCTTAAATTACTGTATTGACAAGGAATAACACCATGAAACATGTAGACACATTTTCTATGTGATTACGTAAAATTAATCAGGGAGCCTTCAAAGCCGTTCAAAAAGAGACACTCCCATACATTTACACTGTTCAGTCATAAATGTAATGCTATAAAACAAATCTGTTGAATCATACAGGTTATTCTTTGCTCAGTGTGTGTCAATCTGTTTACAGTAATGGAAATTACGTAAACTGACACCAAATCATTTTTGATTGATGTATTCCTCTCAAATAATTCTAAATAATCCATGGCCAACATTTTTTTATACACACGAACGCTAGCAAATCTTAGTACATTTGCGTCTGCAGGTGCTGCAGAGTTGGATGCAAGAGATGTGTATTACAGTAAGGCTTAGTTAGGTTTAGACACAACAACCACTTAGTCAGGTTTAGTGGACGATCATGGTTTGGGGACCTTTGTCGTCACCCTTACAGTCATAAGCACTTGGTTAAGATTAGGGAATGACAGTGGACGTGGTTAAAAGAAACCAACATTGACTGTCGATAAAAAACAAACAGGTAGTTGTAATTGTCGAACAACTAAGCCTCCCTCCTCTGCAAATTTTGTGGCTCTATTAATGATGTTGCAGTCTGTCAGGCCTTTGTCACTTTAAAAATATGTGGTTTTTGGGCATTTGCTGAACTGACTGATCTAAGTACAGTATGTATGTATGTATGTATGTGTGTGTGTGTGTGTGTGTGTGTGTGTGTGTGTGTATGTGTGTATCTATCTATCTATCTATCTATCTATCTATCTATCTATCCATCCAGACCGGCGCTCTAAACATTAATTTTGTTTGTCATCTTGTTTCACAGTGTGTGTGTGTGTGTGTGTGTGTGTGTGTGTGTGTGTATAAATCTATCTATCTATCTATCTATCTATCTATCTATCTATCTATCCATCCATCCATCCACCCACACCGGCTCTTTAAACATTAATTTTGTCTGTCATCTCGTTTCACAGTGTGTGTGTGTGTGTGTGTGTGTGTGTGTGTGTGTGTGTGTGTGTGTGTGTGCGTGCGTGCGCGCGTGCATCCTGAGCTCTCCAAAACTATTACTCTGCGGTGTGATGACGAGGGATCTTGTCTCAGTGGAAACAGCAAAAATATAATGTGAATATGAAAGGACACATTAATTTCATGACAGCTCATCAGCGAGTCTTTAAAATATTTATGTTTTGACGATGCAAATGAAAATGAAGGAAAGAAGTCAGTCGTGAGGGCCCTTTTCACATCAATTGAGAAGTCACTGTTGTTGACAATTAGCCTGCAAAGAGAAACAATGAAAAAAAAAAAAGCTATTTAGGAAATTACGTGAAGAGAATTTCCTTAACAAAATGTGTATGCACGGCTGTGTGAAAGTGAACCTTTTACCCTAAAGGCTTAGATGGAAACTGATGGACAAGATAGAGGAAGCGATGGGAGAATGAGGGCGAGGCATCAGGGTGTGAATGCTAATAGTTTCCTAGCTAAGACATCCACAGCATCTCTCCATCTCATCTATTTTATATCCTTGCCTGACTCCCTTCCTCCCTCCCTCATCCCTCCTTTCCTTTTCCCCCCCTTCTCTCCCTTTTTGCCACAACTTCTCTCCCTTATCCCTCCTCTCCTGCCTCGGTCTCTGATTTCTACTCCACCTGCTCTTCCCTTCCCTCTTGTCCTCTCTCTCCCCCTCACTCTGTCTAACTGCATCTTTTGGTATCTCTCCTTATCTGCTTCACTTACTCCTTCATCATCACAGCTTCTCTCATTTGTCTTTATCTCTCTCTGGAAACAAACACATTAACAGAGATCAGAGAGGGAATCACGTCACCTTTGAGTCACCCACCCCCTGCTGTCGCCCAGCAGGGCACCTCATAGCGCATAATTTGTGTGTATGTCTTTATTTGTGTGTTTGTCTTATTGATTAGGCATGTACATGTTTATCTGTGCCCAAAAATGCAGGACTTATACATGCAGGTGTGTGGATTGCATGCATTTCTATATGATGTGTGTGTGTGTGTGTGTGCGCGTGTGTGTGTGTGTGTGTGTGTGTGTGTGTGTGTGTGTGTGTGTGTGCCCTGAGACGAGGCTGTACAGCACTTTCCCATGCTGCAGGCACTGAACAGAGTGGGAGAATGTGCTTGCCACTGCAGTAAATGAGAAAAAAAGGGAGGAGAGAAAAAAAAAGAAGTGCTATAAAAGTTGCTGAGGCCCACAAAATAAAGGGAAGAGACAGAAAGAGTTTCTTATCCATAATTAGACTTTTGCCTCTCCCTGTTCTTTCGGAAAACCAAAGCATGAACCCACTTTTTTTTCTCTTCTTAAAATCTTTATCCACTCTGCGCACATACAACTTTTTTTAATCCTTTCTACTACAATTACACATGCACCCTCTTTTATTTGTCATCCTTACGTTCCCTTTGTCATCCAATTTGTCTCTCAAACTTTTTTTCCCTTTTCAATTAGTTTTGTGTATGTCTATGTCTAAAATACACCTTCACTTTTTAAGCATAATCAAGTATTGAAAATACAACATGCACACACACACACACACACACACTGACAGTGAATCTACGTCCCCAGCTCTTGTCTGTGTAGCGTGGCAGCTGATGGCTCATTATGGTAGAGATATATAGGATCCTACACCTCGGAGAGATTAACCTTGAAGGGGTCGATATTTATCATGTTTTATTCTGAAATTCTTGGTGCAGTAGTGCATGCCCACTCAATCATGCAAACCACACATGCACACACAAGTAGATACAGGAACAGGGAAGGGCATTTGGTAACACATTGAAGCACAAAGAACATAGACAAATAAGCAGATGTATGGCCACATATGTCTGTTAAGAGTGATTGGTTGTTGGGTAACACTTTACAATAAGGTAAACAAAAATGTAGGCAGTTACTGAGGAACAAATGAGGACCATATGAGGAATGAATGAGTAACGAATGGTTAGTTAATGATCAGTTACTGATTGACTGATTCAAGCACTAATGATCAGTCAATCAGGAACTAATCATTAGCTAACCATTCGTCACTCATTCATTTAACAGTAGCTAACCATATGTTTACCAGTAACTAATCATTAGTGCTTGAATCAGTCAATCAGTAACTAATGATTAACTAACCATTTGTTACTCATTCATTTAACAGTAGATAGCATTGTTTAACCGTAACTAATCATTAGTGCTTGAGTCAGTCAATCAGTAACTAATCATTAGCTAACCTTTTGTTACTTATTCATTTAACAGTAGCTAACATTCTGTTTACCAAGAACTAATCATTAGTGCTTGAATCACTGTCAATTAGTAACTAATCATTAACTAACCATTCGTTACTCATTCATTCCTCATTCGTTCCTCAGTAACTACCTACATTCTTGTGGACCTTATTGTAAAGTGTTACTGATTGTTGTGTAAAAACCTGTTGTCAGGTGATCCATTTTGAATACTATTAATAGAATATTAATAATAGTAGAGTAATACAGGGCACCAGTCATTGTAGTACAATTTCCATTTGGTCGTTTCCTGGTCTTTCAGAGTCAACAATTTATTTTCAAGCCATCGGAAAAAAACGTACAAGCTCCTTACAGGAATACTTTACTGAAAATGTATTTTTTGAGTATCAAATACTCACTCCTTTAGGCTTGAAAGGTGGCTCTAAAAAGTTTGGATCATTCTCCTTCATAGAGGACAGGCAGCTATAGTTGGCCTAAATTCACAACAGTTAAAATGGATTCCAATTGTCACTGCATTCATGGAAAAAACTATTTGTCAAAACATCCATAGAACTGTATCTGTCGATGATCCGTATGTTCAGTATGTAACACTTATTTACTTATAGTTTTTCAACATAACAGCTAAATACACTACTTCCGTGTTCCGCTACTCGCTCCTCAAAACTCTGAAGCTCCACCAGAAGTAGCATATTTTTTATAACATGTCAAACATATGTTTCAATGCCAGATTATACTGCATGAGCGCTGCTGAAAAATAATAATATATTTAATTTATCACAAATTTCTGAGGTAATTGTTTAAGTCTACCCTATTAGTAACTACAAAGAGGCTTTTTGAGTGTTAAACTTAACTTGATAAAAGTTTTAAGAACAGAGAATATATTACTACCCCAGAACTGTAGAATCAATTCTGTTTGTTTGAACTTTTTTCCCTCAGGATTACATTAAATCACCATCAGCTTTTATTTTTAAACTGTATTTTTTTTTAAACTTTTGGTAATTTTAATCTTTCATCACCTGAAGCAGAGTACTCCTCCTCAAAAAGCAATTAAAAGTTCTCTGTATCTTGTAATGATGAAATGTCTTGATCTTGTCAAGTGAAAACCTTTTAAAATTCAGTAGCTAATTTCAATATTTCAATGTCAGCCTCAAAAGTTGATGGTTTGGAGATTTAACCTTAGACCTTGCTGCCATCTGTGTCAGGGTTTACAGGTCGAAGTACAAAACACTGTGGTCTGATCACGGAGTCATGGTCCAAAGAGCTCCTGTATAATCTATAACCGTGACACCGACCCCTCAGTGTGGGCTGCTGTCAATGCTCGATTGACGACCAAGCCTCTCTGTTTATCTGACAAGACATATGGCCAAGTCCATGTTCAGGTCACCTCTGTCTGCCTTGTTGGGTTGTGTGTGTGTGTGACAGGTGCAATCTCCTCTAATCACAGCTTTTGGACCCCACTGTGGACTTAAGGTCTCCATTAATCACCATGATGACCAAGGGAGACGGGTGAATAGGGTGGGATGACGCCAGAGACAGACAGAGAAGCTGGCTTTGTGTTCCTCTGTCTGTACCTTTGATTGCCATGGTCAAAGTTCTTTTGGTCTATCTATCTATCTTTCACAGACAACACCTTTAGTTCTCTTTCTATGAATGAATTGCCTACTGAGGGCTAATTATGAAATGGCAGGACACTCAGCCAGTGCTTTTTGGATGTTTTTGTAACCTTACTAGCTACTTAATTAACAGTTTTCCAAGTAATTGACATTTGATCTAATGGGCTAATGCCAGATCTAGGGAACAAGAGAGAGAAAGCAGATTATAAAAAAGATGGAGGAGGAAAAAAGGCAGATATGCGGACAGAGTTGTAAAGAGAGACAGAGAGGCAGTCAGAGGGGACAGGGTGGGTGTAAATAACATGACAAGTGTAATACGCCTGCCGATGTCGAAGGCCTCTGTCGAAATCTCATATTTTAGAAGCAGCAATTGAACTCTTCCCGACAATTACATCTATCAGCAATGTGTGAATCACTCCTCCTCTGTCTGTATGAGTGGTTTCATTAACTCCCTATTTTGCAAGATGTGTCACTATACTATGAACCGAGTGCTTATTGAGTAGACCTGCCAGGCTCTCTGTCTCTGCTGAAATTACTCATAGTGAACTATTTCCAGACCATTATGCAGAATAAGCTCAAATGTCGACCGCTACTGTAAACTGATTTCATTTTCAAACCAAACTGTCATTCCCTCTATTCTACCTCAGGCAGAGAGAGACATGCAGTGAATGGATAGAGAGACACACACGCACACACTCACACTCATACACATACACATTCACGAGATGATTCATTATCCCAAATTTTACTACCTTTCTGTGTCAAGACAAGACTGTAGTGTTAACAGTTTGGATGGGATAAAAGTTCACTATCACCAGTCCAAACAGTAAATGAGACTAACAGTGAAAAGAACGCTTATATAGTTTTTATTAATGCCTTTGCCCGGGTCTGTTTTTTTCCCGCAAAGTCACAAAATGATTTACGGCAGGTAGATGGCACTACAGAGCACACATTCTGACAGATTTCGGCGTAACACCGGAAAAGCCTGTGTTAGTGTATCCAGCCAGGTAAAAGCAGGAGATTTATTTATATAGGCGTAATTTTATTTTAGAAGTTATCTGTTGTAGTCATGGCTAATACTGGGGCCGGACCATCACAGGAAAAAAAGTAAATTAAACGAAGAACAACTAAAAGCTAAAAGGGATAGTGACAGATGATGGTCGGGCTTTCAACAGATGGAGATAATTACTGGATTGTAAATGATTCATCGTCCCCAAATTGGCCCTCACGTATATCTTTTTGATTCATAAAATAACTTTACAATGCGCGATGTGGTTGTAGTCAGTAGCCTACATTAAATCACGTCCCCTTTCCATATAGCCGTGTTTGTGTTGGCCCACTATTTTCTTTTCCCTTGTCCCCCTGTACTTGTGTAAAGCGTCCTCGAGTTACATGAAATGTGCTATATTAATCAAGGTTATTATGTTGGTTGCTACAACAAACTCTTAATGCTTTGGCTCATGACAAAGTGGCAGTGATAACGTTAACGTTTCCTGGTTTATCTTATTGTTTCTGTCTGAGCAAAACAAAGTCTAAAAAAAAGAGTTTTATGTAGCAGAACTACACTCAGTGGCCACTTTATTAGGCACAGTCTAAAACGTGGGGTATACTCGCCGCAGCCGACCTGTCGAGCGCCAGTGGGACGTCACGGGAGCGCCGTAACTGTTTATACTCGCGCGTGGTGGTCGCGATACTAGTTGCAGTCTTTTCCTGAACAGAAGTGTCGCTAATGAGGAAAGGCTACCGACTTTGCTATTTCTAGGGAGAAGAAGAAGAAAAAGGTAAATAACAGCAGAACTGGCAGCAGCATTGACGTCAATGCTTCGATTTGATTCGATGACCTACTTCGTCGGATCAAGCCTTTCATTAGCCATAAAAGAACTTATCTTAACCCAGTAAGTTTACAAGAGAGACTTGCAGTCACTCTGAGAGTCCTGGCATCCGGTTACCCTCAAGCTCCTTCATGCTTCCTGTTTCCGCTTTGTCGCACGTCACTGAAAAAAATTATCAAAATCCTGTCGTGCCAGCGAGATCTACGTCATTTTGATGTCACATTGCCGCGTGCGAGCTAGGCTACGGCGACTGTAAAACGGCCTTAATGCAATCTAATACAACACCACAATTTCAATTCAATTTTCAGTTTCGATCTTGCAAACCTTTACATTTAAAGTACTTACAAAACTAAGTAGTAATTTGTTTAATATGTGGCATTTACAGTTAAATGCTGGAGTAAATTTTTTTTTACATTTGTAGCCCTGGCTAAATTTCATTTAGACATTGAGATGTAAATAGTCAAAACAAGAAGTTATTGAAATGTTTAAATGTGGTAAAAAGATATAAATATGGTGAAGAAAATATAAGTAAATGCCATATAAATATATGTTAAAGTGGTTTAAATTGGATAAAACGTTTACAATGTAAGAGTTATAATATTCACAGTTTAAAAGGTCAAAGGTTGAAGTTCATGCAATTGATTGTAGTTTGAGTGAGGTGTAGATGATTCAGCACATGTAATTAGCAAGGGGGTAAGCGAGCGTCCACAAAGCATAGCTCCTATGGCGCCATTTTGATGCTACCTAGCACTCACCCGCCGTTAGCATTCCATTGACTCCATTTCATTCATTTTGACGTCACTTTGACAGCGAATAACTTTATATCTGAAGCGTTTAAAGACTATTTGTCCATTGTTTATTTCTAAAGAAACATGACAATGTATAAAAGGCTCCATTACCTTGTATCTCACGTTATGGCTCCGTAGCAGCCGTTTTTGTAAAAATAGGCTAACAATTGTGTCATAACCACGCGATTTTCTGTCGCATAGTAGACAAATTACCGTACAGTACAGGAAAAGCTTGCAGGCAGTTTTGACTTACATTAGCTGTTTAATTACTAATGTTAACTAGCATTTTAGTTAGTCAATGCAATTTCTCCCTGACAATTGGAGTATAAGCCATAAAATTGTAATTGTCAATGGTAGACTTAAAACCAGCTACGACATGACTAAGCGATTCTATATGCTCATATAGATGCCAAAAGTTCATGGGGCACCAACCTTTTTTTGAGATAAATGTTTATTCGTGATGTCTTGGATAAGTACTCCATTACCCACAATCCTGAACAATCCCACAATCCCACAGTGATGCCTCTGATTGGTGGAACCAAGGGGTAATTGACATATATAAAATGGACGAACAGACCTCGCTGCTCTGGACGGAGACCAGTGAAGGCCATTAGAAGCACTTTTCCGGTGATGGCTGAGCGTTACTGCGCAGCCTCCAACTGAGAGAGACGACATAAATGTGCCGTGAGCAACGTGTCTGAAAGTTGTAAGTCTTCTGGTAGCTGTGCCAAGAGAAATCTCAATCATTCCGAATATTGCAGAGACGGAGATTGTAGGAATATGTAAGGAGATAACATAGGCACAGGCTAATTATTGCTAACTAAAATGCTAGTTAACATTAGTAATTACACTTAAACAGCTAATGTGAGACGAAACTGCTTGCGCGCTTCTCCTGTACTATACAGTAATTCCTCTACTATGCGACAGTAAGTCGCGTGGTTGTGACACAATCGTTAGCCTATTTTTACAAAAACGTCTACTACGGAGCCATAACATGAGGTACAAGGTAATGGAGCCTTTTATACATTGTCGTGTTTCTTTAGAAATAAACAATGGACAAATGGAGTCTTTAAACGCTTCAGATGTAAAGTTATTCGCTGTCAAAGTGGCGCCAAAATGAATGGCAGTCAATGGAATGCTAACGGGGGGTGATGGCTTATTAGCATCAAAATGGTCTCGGCAACGTTAGCTAATGTCCGCTAGCATACGTACAGGCTAACTATAGCCAGTTAGCTTCGTGTGTAACGTTACAAAAACCCACCCATCTTGTAGGAGCGAAGCTTAATATTTCATTCAATAAAATTATGGTACAAAAGGAGCACTAATGCCACAGGTCTTATGTTGACAACGTGGACGCAGATATAAGAAACTCTGCGCTAACGTTAGCAAAACATTGGCATAGCTTTAGCTAGCAGTCTAAACTTGTCTCGAGTCCGGACTCTAGTACTACAGCCCTGACAGGTATATATCACTTAGCTGAACAACTGAACAAGCTGCAACTTTTCTGATTTTCTGCCCTTCTTATGACTTGAAGCCATAACCTCTGCTGGTTTTTGGCAAAAGCATGCTTCCCCCTAGGCATGTTAAACATCAGGCACCCATCACTGGCTCTGTTTGTACAATTAACCACGCAACAACTCCTTGGCAGTTTGACTTACACTATGCTACTACTACTAGCTACACGAAACACGTCTTCTTTCTGCCTCCCGGTTGTGTGCGCAACCTGTTGGTCCATTTCTTTAACTGTCTATGGTAATTAGCCACACAGCTTAAATTGATAGCAGTCTAATATGTCAATCTTCGTCTTACTTTACTTTTATTGGAGATTCATGACCTATCAGCCAATGTAACTACAATCCCAGGTAGAGGGGCGGGGCTTAGTTGTAACATGCAGACATTCCCGTTTTGAGAGATAGGCTAATATCAGAGAGACGCTAAGCGAACCATCTACGTGAGGATTAGTATGTTATAGAAGAACAGTGTTATCCATTACTGAGGCTGATGACCAGTTTTGCTGTGTTTTGGACTATTGTAATCTACAAGAGGTAAATATACAATCGTGTGTGTGATTTTATGTGCTGTAACTAGCTAGCTAAGTGTTGTAGTGTGAAATAACCTACTGTGTTACTAACTGTGAATAGCCATTAGTGTTAGGACAATCATCATTAGCATTGCTTTCTTACGGTTAGCTTTGCATGTGAAATAATTGGTTTAGACAAGCTACCGCTAATTTGCCATGAACTAGTGTATAGACTTGCTTGCTCAGTTAATTTATCTGATTCAGGAGACGGACATTTGTGACTGTAAAAGAGAGATAGAATCAGGGATGCTCCTTTGGACCACACTGAGAGCGGTTTTCCATCCTGCTGGTGTGATAGACTGTCGCTGCTGTTTTCTGTTATAGCGCTCTGCTTGCTGCCATTGCCAAGTTTGTATCCCCCTGACTATCACCGGGATTCGTGAGTACTGATTACTTTGCACGTGCATTTTATTTTATTGCTTGTGTAAACAAGTGAAATGGCCATCACAGTTTAAGGCCTCCACGCTCCCAAGTTTCGACTCACTAACCCACAGATAATTATTGAGGTTTACATGTCAAAAGTTTTATGTATTTATTTCGTTGAAACCTAAGCAGAGGTAACACGTGAAATCTAAACTAGACTGAAAGTCGTAGTGTTTTATAAAAGGGACGGAGTGCTCTTTTTTTTTCATATTGGGTAACATTTGCCTCATTTGTGTTTGTTTTTCTATAACCCCATATGAGTTTCTATTATTTTAGTACTTTAAATAAATATATATATATATATATATATATATATATATATATATATATATATATATAGTATACTTGTAGAGTATAAACAAGGTTAATCACGAAACTTAACTAATTCATATTGGAGGCACCGCCAGTTATTTTAATTTTATTGAAACATAGATTGCTAAAAAAGTATTAGAACAGGTAACAGCACCATCTAAAGTTAAAAAAAGTACCAATAGTACTACTACATTAGAGACTATATAGCTACATGGGACATTTTAATAATTATAGTCTTGCTGAGCGTTGCTGTGGTTGGTTTGGTCTTCAAAGGGAAAGTGCCACCTGTCAATTAGTTAGTGACCTTGTAGAGTTGGCCTAACTTTCCATTGAACAAATGCATTTCATTATAGATGGATATCTATGCATGTAGACAATAGTGTGAGCAAGAAGAGTCCACATTGTTACTCTATAGCATCAATCTTATGTGTCATTACATCACTTTGATACAAGGTCATTTAAGGTGAGGGCGCCTTGGGGGGGACCCATCCTTCTTCCTCAGTCTCTCTCTCTCTCTCACACACACAAACATACATACACAAATCTGTCGAATCCCTGTGGTTGCTGCAGGCTTTGGGGTGTAATGACAGTGACATACTGCTGACAGCCCCAGGATGATAAATGTGTTAGATGTAAACTAATGCCCCACCCTGCTTCAACACTAGTTTACACCATGAAACAAGACTCTGGAGTCTATGATGTCAATCCTCTACAGATTAGTTTATAACTCACCTTTAATGCTTGAGCCACAAGAGTGGCAATACTGATAACAGTTTGATGTGGTCTATCCTTTAACTTTGCACATGTTGTTGCCCTCAAACTACAGCACATACACAGTATACCAGGCCATTTGTGGTCCCACCATCCGATTCTCTAAACATGCAGATATTGGGCTTTAATGTTAGTGTGCAATCTCGGTTATCAATCCATCTCAGCTCGTGTGCTACTTGATGTGAGCACTGATTTCACGTAGTTGATTACCATATTAGTGTATAGACTGAGGGGACATATTGGTCTGTCTAGAACTGCTTTAAATAGGGTTTCCTCCTTTCTGACAGAGCGTTCTTTGTCTCAATTGATGGTAATTTCTCAAAACACTGTAGACTATACCTTGTGGGGTCCCTCAAGGATCGATTTTAGGGATACGTTTTAATATGTTAACCTTTGGTGCCCTTTTTTGAATACTACCTGTCTGGCATGTCTTGTTAAAACAAAATTGTCATAATGCACATGTAATAATACTTTAGGATTTGGTATAATAAACAAAACAAAAAGAGAGCATAAAACCTAATAGCAGGTGTTTTATGTCACCAGTCAAATGTATTATAGGTCACTTTCAAGTTTCTGGCTTTGTAGAGCTGCCACCATCATTTTGAGTCCTAGAGCCTCTCATGTGTCATGGTGAGGCCTTTTATACATTTGAGATTAAAGGACCTTATTATCACTTAAAATGCTTAACCTGCTAAAATCTATTCATATCAACAATTGGTAGAAGTTTCTGAGTCACCTTTACACACTCAGTGCCCTAGTATCCTCTAATGAGCATTTGAAATAAAGAAAAAATATATAAACAAAAAAACAAAGATCAATATTCGTCTTAGTGTAAAACAAAAAATACAGATTATGATATAAGATGAGTTGGGGCATTTGAAATGAGAAGATTTCTCATTAATTTGGTATATTTTTGTATCCTCTGATGAAACATCCTTTTCCCTTTTCTTTTTGCCAAAATTTGGAAATATCCTTAAACAGCAGCCTCAACGCCATTTCCTCTCTTTGAAAAAAGGGAAACAGCATATGCTGGCATTTCTTTTAACCTTTAAGGGGTTTTGTGTTGTCTGTCACTTCTCAAGGCTTTAATAAAGTATTGATGATTCCTCCATCAATATTTATTGATCATCAAGAGGCTGCGATGAGGCGCCCATGCAAAGTTGATAAAAGTTTAATCCTCCAATCAAAAACTGTTCTGTGACTTATCTTCTCTTTGATGGAAAAATGGATGGGGGGGGAAGTGTCCTATTATCTTCTATTGAAGCACACATAACCTCCCCCCAACACACACATAAAGATATTCTTTAAAAAAGCAACTTTTGGTTAAGGTTAGGTTCAAGTTCTGGTATGTAATGGGAAAATAAGAATGCACATTGACAGACTGACTCCAAGTTGTCAGAGTTGAAGGTAAATGTATTATCTGAATACTGCTCAGATGTGTTTCATAATGTACACCAGCGGTCTTAATCATTTCTCAGACAAGAATCTAAATGAGAAAGTCAGCTTCTTGTTCCGGGAATGAAGCCATGAAAACATTTTGCAAATTAGGAAATTAGGAGGTGGAGCTTTGTGCTGAAGTGAGCTGTGGGCTGCATTGCAAACCTATGTACCAAGCTGATAGGGAAATCAACTCCAAATAGATAGACACAGTCCACATACCTCTCTTACCGTTCACTAAAATACTGCTAACTAAATTACTGTAAGTCCCAAACATAGTTTAAGAGATCTACATGTTCTGTCTTTGCCCACGTAATGTTTTTTGCACACCTTTCCAGCTGCACATTAACAATGGCCTTAATGCTTTCTTGTATTATTATTTAATTGACTTGTTATGAAAAGTCAACAGACTGTAAAATGAAATAGCCTACAAAGTGTTCTCAAGGTGATGCATTACCCCCTGGCTGAGCATGCACAGTAATTTGCATCATGCTTAACTCAGTTGCTAAGGGAGCTTGACTCTTTACGCATAAACACAGGCCCACAGAACACATCTCGCCACCTACAGTTGCATTTTGGATTGAATTTGCATATGCCCTTGAGACTGCCTCCACACCATGTTAATATTCTCTTCGCCATTAAGAGCGTTATTACATTCACAAAATCTCTCTCTCCCTCTGTCCCTCTCTTCATCCCACCATTCCCCTCCTCCTTGTTTAAATACGTGTTTCTGGTAATAACTCTCTGTTCTGCATGGACTGGCTCTTTTTGTCCTCAGAGTCTAACCACACTTTCTCAGGTATGTGCGTGTGTGTGTGTGTGTGTGTGTGTGTGTGTGTGTTTTGTCTCATATTGTGTACATTTGAACATTTAGTATTCCCATCTGTAATTACTTGTTTTTGCTGTAGTGGTGGCCTTGTTGGTGATAGTTTCCAACCTGATTAGCTCGAACACGGTCAGCTATACTTAAACCTCAGGCTGACGTCAACTCCCACACTTATTAGTCCAACAGGGTTAAAAGTGTCTGACAGACGCAGCAAGCCAGACAGAGGAAGTAATAACGAGGGCAGGGCGGAGGAGGTGATCATAATTGACCGACCTTTGCTTCTCTGAGCACTGAGCAAAGTCGTTCTCTGTCCTCTTGCTCCGTCTGCACCTCTTCACTCTTTCCTTCCTTTAGAACAGCTAAGTCAGCACTTTGAGACTGCAACTCTAAAATGAGGGCACAATTTTACCACACAAACAAGCACTCTCTCTACAGTATATTTATCTATCTCTCTCTTTACCCACTAAGTCTGACCTCTGGGAATAAGTGGAACAAGACTTGAGTCAAATCTTTACTTAGGGGAAATTGCACTTCAGCAAAATTCTCTAATAGCCTAAACAAAGGTGCAAAGAGATGGAATTGAGCAGACTGAGAGGAGTGTAGGCCTGAAAGCTTGCTGCTTAGGAATTTCTAAAAGATACAGGTGATGTTGGTGAGCCACATCAATCATCAGCAGATAAACAATATCCCTGACAATTTGCAATGAATATCTCAAAGCAGGAATTTAAAGTAAGACAATATGATATTTTAATGTCGGCTTTTAGACAAGTTGACACAAAGCCCAAGAAAATAATATCTTGTATTCACTTTATCTCCGCCAAAGAGGTCATGTTTTTGGCTCGGTTTGACTGTCTGTTTGTGTGTCTGTTAGCAGTATTACGGAAAAACTACTGGCCTGATTTTAATGAAACTTAGTGGAAGGTTGAAGCATGGACCAAGGAAGAACGCATTTAATTTTTGAGCGGCTCTGAATCATGGGGCAGATACACAAATTAATATTTTATAACATTTCGAGATAGGGCATCTGTGCATCTATAAGGTGTCGGAATAATCTGAAAAATTAGTTCCTAACTGGGAACATTTACACTGCATTAATATTGTAAGATAGGGTATGCATTGGTCTGAGCTCTCTGAGTGCCCTTCCAGTTAACAATGTTTTAGTTTGAAGAGCTTATATGAAGTAAAATACATCTGGATCTCAGTCTAAAGTGTATTTATTCTACGCATATGTACCTGTCAACAAGACTTTATGGTGTGCAAACATTTTGTTAAAGTTCTCGAAGGTTGACGCATGTGTGAGGAGTCATAGACTGAACTCATATAAAAAATAGTGACGGGACCCAAAACTGATTTCACGTAGTTGATTAGCACATTAGTGTATAGACTGAGGGAACATATTAGTCTATCTGGAACTGCGTTCTAGTTCTTTGTCTCAATTGATGGTAATTTCTGAAAACACTGTAGACTATACCTTGTGGGGTCCCTCAAGGATCGATTTTAGGGATACTTTTTAATATGTTAATCTTTGGTGCCCTTTTTTCGTCTTGCATGTCTTGTTAAAACAAAATTTTCATAATGCATATTTATTAACACTTTAGGATTTGCTTATGTATAATAAACAAAATCTGGTCTGATTATCATTCAGTGTATTTTGGGTTTTCTCCAAGCGGCAAACCTCCGGTGCTGAAAAATTAAGCTAATGCGGAAATGCCAAAAACTGCAGTTCATCGAGTGACCACTTGAGGCTGGCTCTAAAAGGAAGTCAATCCCCATAGGCTCTCATGTTAAAATGCCTAACTTAACAGCAGAATTAAACATGTTTACAGCCTGGTACAAAAACCGGTTTTGGTCTGTATAGCATAAGTTCCCCCTTCATGACAACTGTGGGGGAGGGGGGCCGGAAGTTAGGCGATGTTAGGCACTGTAAAAATGGCGAAGGCTGGAGCTGCCCACGTTGAGCATATCTAAATACACCTTTTTCATGTTGTGGTCTTACCTGCTCATTGCGAAAATCCACATGTGGTATGCATTTCAGTTATTGAGCAATTAGTAAATGTCGTCATCATCAGAGTAAGAAGTGAAAGATATGTGTAAATTCTGGACAAAATGAGCTTTCCTTTTTTTTTTTCTTCCTGGTGTGCTTCCTTCTCTATATCTACAGCTCACACGCACGTTTTTTTCCATTATTAAAGTGGCCATAATGTGATCAAAAACTAGCTGGCCCAGATTCTCTCTCTGTCTTTGTCTTTATGGGGATGGTGACTGGTGATGTGACGTGTGAACTTGTATGTGAAGAAAAAACACTTACTTGTGCTGTTGGCTTTCATCATTTCAGCTTAAATTTGAAATCCTTCCCTCCTCTAAATTGTCGTACTCGTCGCTGTCTGTCTCTGTCTCCCTTGTCTCTTTCCCTCAGCCTCAGAGTGTGACAGAGTGTTGACACTGGATGGTTTGAGACAGACAGACGAGCAATGAGATTAAAGTCAGTTGTGATAAAAGCCGATTGAGCCAACAGCAAACTCATTTACCGACCAGTCCCTGGACTTCTGGGAAGACCTCCTTTTATCAATATTTCAAGTGTGATGTTAATGGTATTTTATCATTAGTTTAGTGCTTTAAATGTTTTTTGGTGATCTAAAATAGAGATGATTATTTGTGCACAGTAAGGGTGTCACCGAAATTAAGTCACAATCTCGAATTTCGAATTAAAAAACTGGAATCGTCGATGCTGCCATGCCCCCATGTCACATCCAGTCAGCTTGCCAAGCGGAAAAAAAACATAGAAAAAAACACACAGACGTGTAGCCTGCTTGAGGTAGTCCATTTCCTGATTGATTCTACCACCACTCCAGTGGAGGCGCTAATGAGCTAGATTACTACACACACAGTAGCAGAAGAAGACCAGCTACACACAACGGAGCATACACCGATTGCGAATGAGGTAAAAAAACAGGAGTGAGTCGGTTCATTCTCCCGGTTCAGTGACACTACTCAGGTTAATTAACCGGCTCTTCGGTCAGTTCGTCAACACTAGTGTTGAAGTGCTGTGAGTCAGTCAACCTCCTCTAATTTAGCTACAGCCAGTCAAAAGATACAGGCTTTACAGGCTTTACAGGCTTTACAGCATACAGCCCTCGGATGTATTATAAGATAATACAAAGGCTGAATTACAGCCATTATATACATTATTGCAGCTACAGGAACTCGGGAGAAGTGCAGGGCTGTCAGCTGGGCGCATTCCCATGGGTCTGCTCTGCTTTCATTTCATGTGCAGCCGTTATGCCTAGTTAAATATCTCTGGATTCGGCTATTAGTGCATGTTACAACTTTTAAAACAATGATTTAAATAAGGACTATTTAAATGTCTGGACTGGTAAGTTGATGTACCTAAAAAAATGTCAGCGATACAGCTATATATCAGCGAATGTATTCGCTGATAAAAAGATGTATCTTTCCCCATGTAAAGTCAGAAAAAGGGCAGAATTGTGACAATGGTCGTTCTAGAGTGACGTGAATTTTGATCTGACTGTCCAGACTGAGGTCACATTTTTTTAAATTCGACCTGTAACGGATTTGGACCACATATGAAAGTGGCCCAAATCAGAACTGGAAAAGATCAGAATCCATGTGTCTGGTCTGGTCATGAAAAAATCAGATATGAGCAAATAAAATTGATTTGGGTCCATTTGGCCTGCAGTCTTGGTGGCTTTGTTTACACAAACACTACTACTGACTATGTGCACTCACATAAATATTTATGGAAACATTACATATACATATAGGCATCAATATAACAACCATCTGCCACCTTTCATGAAAAGCAAAAGTCTTGAATGAAGTGGCATAGGTTTAAGGAGTGTGGAAGCAATTCCATTACTTTAGCTGGCTATCATGTAGCTTTGTGGCAAATACCACACTGATAAAATACATACTAACACTTACGTTTCAGATAGCAAATTACTTAAAACCCAACACATAGAACCCAAACTGAATCACCAAAAATGACTTAAGGGGGTTGAGGCTTTTTGCTGTTTTTCATTTGATACATTTCGTAACTTCACACAATCATCAGGTGCCCAGTTAGTTAGTATCAGCTAATGTAATAGTGGCAGTGCAGTAAGATGTAGGCCTAAAGATAATACAAAAATAAAAGATTATAGCTCCTCCCTGCCTTGGTACCTCCATTGCTTTCTTCATTAGTCCCCTTCATCCCATTAGGTTTCCTTGCTTACTTCACTTGCTCCTTCTTCCCTCTTTTCATTTCATCCCTTTCTTTCTCTCCTCTTTTAGTTTCATTTGCCATCTATAAGCAACAAGCGAACAAAATACGAACATTTAGTTATACCAAGCTTTGATTTTTGGTAAGTTAACAATTTCCTGAACATTTTGTGTTGACCATGTGTTCCCCCACTTTAACTTTAGCTTTGCGCTCTTGTGTTTATGTGTGTTCTATTTGAGTATCTTCTTGGGTGCAAGCTAGCAGTGAAAACGTGGTATGGAATTTCATTGATTTGGGCATTCCTTCAATAAGCAAGCGGAATGGATTTCATAATGACGCACTGACACAGCTATGCCAAAACTAATATGTTATGCTAGTTTTTGCACACTCTTATTGACAAAATGTACAGTAATGTTCAGGTGTTACAGCCAACTCAATATGTGGATATTGGATATGCGGAATGCTTTTTATTGAAATCATAATTTCTGTCTTTTCAATTAAGTTGACACATTAATCAGCTGCGTTTTAGATTGTTTGCTCTTAGCTCTCTCTCATGAACAGTTTAACATCCAAACCTCTCTCGGTTGCTGTACTGTTTCTCTAGCACCAAGAAGAGCAGGGTGTTTTGGCATCACCATCAGTTCAAGGTACAAACTGCCCCACCATCTTTGCAGTGAAGTTGATCAAGCATTTCACATCGTTCATGAGGCCATTATGGCTCCTCATTTACTTATGTGCTTCTTCAGCCTTTTTAGTGTGTGCTGGAGTGTTTCACTGCAGCAAGGTAGATGGGAAACAGTCTTGTTGTCTAGTTCTGCCAGATGGAAAGACACACACACACACACAGAGTCAGAGCAAGGGCTTCTGCACCAGTGAGTGGTTTCAGTGAGCAGAGACATGATGTGTGTGTAACGTGTTTGTTCTGTCAAGCAGAAATTAATTTGGGACAGTGTGTGAATGTGTGTTACGTCTGTGTATCTCAGAACGTGAGAGAGAGTCTGAGATTGTCAAGAGAGTTAGAGCGAGTTTTTACATCATGCTGAAATTTTAACACCCGTTTCTTTTTCTGTCCTCTGGGGTCCAATTCTTTTGTATAGTCTCTCTCTGCCTTCCTTTTGTGTGTTTACTGTGCTCTTTGCCTGTATGTCACGTCACAGCTTAGGCAGATCCTGAGGCAGATTACCCCCAGACATACTAAAGTCCAGCCAAAAATCCAGAGGTGATGGGGCCTTAGCTGTCTTTGCCTAAAAGGCCTTTCAGTGTCCTGTCTGTTGTTTACAGTATTAAATCATTCCCTCAAAGTATAACAGACAGGCTGTGTTTGCACTTCTTTAATTCCTGTTATAATTGCCTGTTTTTAGCCTTAAATCCATTCTTACTGTAATTCATGTCCTCAGATTCATCATCTACAGTGTTTCACTGAGTACGTTTACATGCACGCTATTATTCCAAATATGACAATATTCCGTTTTTCATACAGGTCATGTAAACCGCATATTCCGGTTAGATATTCCGAATAGGCCTTTTTCCCGAATATAGCATTCCGATTAAGACGTGGGATATTCTGGTACTATTCGGGTTTTTGAGGCATTCTTTGGACATGTATACAGCGCATTCGCTATATATGCGTCTCAATCAGGGGTTTCACCGTTTACGCCCAGTTTTCGGCCTCTTGCCCATTTGCGGCTTATGGTCAGCTCTGTGCGTTGCTATGGTTGCTGTACACAAACCAACCAGCCATCAGTTTGCCAAAGGGCTGCAGACCTGATAAGAAGGAGAAACACAGCTACTTTTAAACATTATCAAAGACTTGGATATCAACGGGTTTTTGGATACGCGCAAACATTGCTACGCCGACCTTTTCAAGAAGCTGGTTGAAGGAATGAAAGAGGGACGCTGTGTTCGCACGGTCCAACAAGTCCGCCACCGCTGGTAAACTTTGAAAAAAACATATTTTGCACGGCTACATGAAAACGGGAATATTAGTGGAATATTCACCTTCATTAGCCATGTAAACAGCTTAGTCGGAATATCGTCTTTTTCGGAATAAGGGCAAAAAACTGAATATTATGTGCATGTGAACAATCATTGTCTGTAAAGAATTTTATATCTCTGCTTAAACAAGTTTTTTGTTGCAAGTAAAACACCGTATTTGAAAAGGAGTTAAAGCATATTAGAACATTAGATTAGTCATTTTGTGTCCCTTCAAACTATAAGCATGTCTTTAATAACCTCTCTTCCCTAAATTATCCCCCCGTGGAATGTCTCATCTTTTTTGTCCTTTTCTGCGTAGCTTATAGTTCAATCCATTTCAACTCAATTCAAATATACTTTATTGTCCCCTTGGGGAAACCTTTCTTGGATCGCTAATGGAAATCCAAAACCTTTTTGTCAGGTCTTTGAATACAGCAAATGATCTGCATGAATCTATTTACCCCATCACAGGATTCAATGTTCCAATCTTTGTGCTAAAATCCAATGCGAGTATTCTGGCAGTCAGCACAATGTTTATCCCCTTCCTAATCAAATCTCAATGTTATATGGTTGAGTTTGTAAGTGTTGTTGTAATGTACTCTATGGCACTGGGGTTATCCTTTCATCACAGATGTTTTTCATTTAATTAGGCTCACAACATCTGCGGAAGGCTCAACAGTAATTTCTGCTGTCCCAGAGCCGGTCCCATGCACACACCCACTATAAGCAAAAAAATGCAGCTGCAGTCACCTTCCACTGCTCTGTACAGTAGGCTTATTCCTGTAGTATTCTATGGTACTTTCCCATTTCCTAAATTTGTACCTCCTCGACGCCTCGATACTCTGGCTTGTGCCCCGTAAATTGTTCTCAGCGCGCCATGTTGGGACGCCCCAATTCCTAAAATGCACATCGAGGAGTGAGGATCGAGCATCGAGGAGGCTCCTCCGAGGAGTTAAAATCGAGGATACACTGATGTATCCTTGCAGAAGACTTTTCACCCGCTGCATGTAAACATAGAGGAGTGCCAGAGCGAGAGGAGGAGAGAGAGCGAAAGAAAAGGGGAGAGAGAGAGAGAGATAGTGATGATATCCTCGGCTCCGTGGTTAATCTAACGTTACGGATCGGGCCGGTCAGATCTTACAAATTATTATTCTGATTAATAGCGGACACCCAGCGTGGGTGAAATAATACACAATCAAGGAGGAAAATATTATTAGCGTTCTCTAAAAGGTGAACATAGCAGAGCTGCTGTCGGACAGACAGCGTGACTTGAAAGATCGTCTGAGAGACGCTGGAGAAACAGCAATTTAACAGGATTATTTCAGAATCTAAAGGTAGTTCTGTTTACTCTGTCCAGTTTATAACTACAGATAGTTTTGCTGCTTAAATATCCGACGATATCAGCTGCAGTGGCATTTCTGTGCACATGGAAACTTTTACAAACAGCATCTCTAATCATTAAAGTAAACTGTTATAGAAAACACTTATACATTAATACAAACTATCATTTAAAAAGCAACGGAGCCTGCAGGGACAGCTGTATGTATCTTATTGGGATAAAGAACCCATCCATGCAGATAAAGTGCGTTTGTGTGTATCTAATATATGCCTTTATAATTGTATAGTTCTTTTCATACAAACATTTGTAGTGTTTTATACTAAATATATAGCCATATATATATATTATAAATATATAGGTGTGTGTGTGTGTGTGTGTGTGAGTGTTAAATACAACAAATAAAAATGTACGACCCCCGTACGTTCCCATCCACATTGTGAATTAAATTCAGAGTAAATTTAGAAGTTGTCATGAACACGTCTGCTCCTCTGACAGAGATTATAAAATGCAGCGTATGATAAAACAATAGACACCTGATGCAGTGGTGCTGCTCGTCATATTTAATTGACGTCGCTTTTAATGACGGCTCGGAGGCAGAGATGTCTCGTGGTTGTTAAATAGCTGTTGCCTGGACTCCTCGGCTCGAATGTCCTGTGGGCGGGACAGGAGGGGAATCGAGGAGAGGAATCGGGGATGCACAAACTGGGAAACGGGAAAGGCCCTATATACTCAACGTTCCACTTCCGAGATTGCTCCGGTGCCGCAGGAAATTCTGCTAGATGCATGTCTTTTTGCAGATATCCGTTACCTTCCGCTTTCTTTGTGTTGGAATTTTAAACTCCGGTGGATTTCTGAGGACTATGGTTAACTGCTCCTCAGATCTCTGCAGGGTAAATCCAGACAGCTAGCTAGACTATCTGTCCAATCTGAGTTTTCTCTTGCACGACTAAAACAACTTTTAAACGTACACGTTCCACCGAAACAAGTTCGGTCCCAAGGCTATTTTGCAGCGTTTTTCTCCTCTAGACTATTCCTATAGTAACAGATAATTCATAGTTTTCCTAAATATGCTATAACAATACTACAAGTCTTGGCTATGTGTATGATTCCAGGGTTTTCCCTGGCTCAGTGTGGGCCCTTGGGGGGGTGACTACACACGGCAGTAAGCATGATCGGTCCGCGTACAGTAAAGGCAATGAGTCTGTATTACCTTTTTTTTTAGAAATCTATGCATTTACCAGTTTTTATTCTGACACTTTGATTAACATAAATGTATGTTTATGTAAATAAAACCCCAATTAACAAAACTGGTTAAAACGATAATATTTAAATAAATCACCGGGAGAATCCGGTACAGCCTGACTGGAGATAAAACTGAGATCACCTCTCATATTCAAGTTTATATTCTGCTTGTTAAACGGTTGTTTGAAAAAGTGCTCTTAAGCACATTTATAGAGGATTTGAATTGCTAATTTTATTCCCTAGTCTTGTCATTTTGGTGCTGGCGATTTTCCTTTGGGGCTGGCTAAAATCTCTTTTGGGGGCGCCAAAAATTCCTCTGTGCAGGAAAAACCCTGGCTTCTAGATTGTAGGCTACTAGCATGAAAAATTTACTTAATTTGACTGCTTATTTGTTCCAAAATCATTACGCTTATACAGGCATGCATATCATTTCACATGATTCTGTGCCAAAAATCTGCAAACTACTTCCACAAAAATGACATTACCTGTTATGACATTACCCCCTCCAGTAAAGTTATCCTGTTCCGACAGGGCTAATGGCAGCACTTTCAATTGCACTCATCCACCAGCGGGCTCATGAATTAGAAAAAGGATAGACGTGTCTGAAAGAAGAGTTTGGCAGAATATTGCACTCTTGAACCTTTGAAGTCAACTGAATCTCAAACGGAGCAGCTGTATCTTTCCTTTTTTGCTGCAGGCAGCAATCCACTCCTCTTCATCAGGCAGCAGGGTGGAATGTTTTCATCCAATGGGTTTTTGGTTCAAGTCAGTCCCATGAGAGCAAACATCTGCTATGCTGAAGTATCCTTGAGCAAGACACTGCTGCCCCTACCAGTTTCATGGATGGATGCTGTTGTGCAGCTGAGCCACTCTTACCTATCTGTGCAGAGATATCAATATTGTATCATAATAATTATCACTATTCATGAGGGTTTATTGAGGTTTATGTCCCTGCTGTGTCAGAAAATGACAAAGGATATCCATTTGTTACCATAGGTCATGCACTTTCTAGTGGCCATCAAATGCAACTGTTCTCTGTAGACACTGGCTCTGTAGGCTTCATCCGCAAATCACATTTATGCGACTGTGTGTGTTCCTAATTTCCTTCTCCCGCTAAATTCCCAAAGTATGTTACCAACATATGGTTAAAGGTGCACTATGAGTTCCTGCATGGTTTCAGCGTAATTTCATTTTTGTCTCAAATCGTAGGCATCTCTCCTTGATCCGCTAGCTGACTGCCCCAAGAGTAGGGGAGAGTGGGGGCAGTTGCAACACTTTTTACATTTCCTTCATTTTCTCAGCAACCGTTTGTATTAGAAAGACAAAAAATATATATATTTTAAACCCATATATGTCACCTACCTGCCCATACTGCTGCAACATGTGTACATATGATAATATGTATAAGTAATTTGAACTTAAATGGACCCTGAACAATGTTGCAACTGTCCCCATATATACAGTACCGAGGGGCAGTTGCAATAGTCATTTAGATATAATAAAACTCATACTTCGGCATAATTATTCAAATATTGTTTTAGTTTATTTGAGACCAGAGTTATTAAACCACTGAATTGCCTTTTATGTCAATTTTATGTAATTGTCATTATTGTTGTCATGAGGGACAACAATTCTGTCTCTCCCATAAGGAACAATGACATGTGGTTGTTTACTTCATGATGAGCATGTGCATTAGAAGTTTCATGACTCTAGCTCATTCCTGATTGGAGAAATCAGCAATGTTGCAACTGCCACACGTTGCAACCGTCCCCACTCTCCCTAGTCTGTGAAAAAGCCCGGTCTCGGGAGACAACACAGGGGTCGTAAACGTCAAACAAACACTAGAGGCACAGGCTGTGCACCAAAATACAACAATCCACGTTCCAGCCAATCACCGACAAGATGGTTGGGGGAGGGGGTGGGGGTTAGTAGTCAGAATCAGAATCAGAATCAGAATCAGAAAGAGCTTTATTGCCAAGTACGTTTTTTACACATAAAAGGTATTTGTCATGGTGTTGTTGGTGCCTGTCACACATTCTCTAAATATAAGAAGGATAAAAAGAATATAAACAATATAAGTATAAACATATACACACAGTATGTATTAATAAAGATAAAAATAGAATGTAAAATAAAATAATTAAATAAGTTAAACAGTTAAACAGTCATGACAGTTACAGAAAACATGGGGAGAGGGGCGAGCTTGCTCTGTTTGGTCTGGAACGTCAACAGAAGTGACGTCATGCAGGAACGCATAGTGCACCTTTAATAATGACGCCAATAAAAGAACAGACATTTTTTTTATGTGGCGACATGTGGTTTGATTTCAAGCATGATTGTTGCAATAAACTGCTCTTTTTAGTGAATTTTAAAACCAAGTCTTGCACACAAAAAAAAAAAAAAAAAAGTAAATCAATACTTAGTACTTGCACTACTGTGAATAGATAACAAGGTGTGTTCGATTTCCCTGTACATTACGTTTCTGGCAGTGTAATCTGTCTTGAATGGAAGCGTCAACTATATGGTCCAGCAGGTTTCCGGCCAGGCTTTGTTATCAGTGATAATACAGCTGCATGAAGCAGAATGAAATGCAACAACCATTAAGCATTTTAAATAGACTGCACCCTTTTTTTTTTTTTTTTTTTTTTTTTTAAACGTGGACTGTTTACTGGTTTGAGGAGTGGAGGGGTTAGAGAGAGCAGGAATGCAGTACTGCATTTTGAGCAGTAGATGGCAGTTTGTATTACTGTTCCTTTGAGGAGGAGGAGGGAAGCACTGCAGTGAGGGAGGAAAGAGTGATACAGTGCATCAGACGGGGGCACAAAAAAGCCCTCTGAATCTAAGTCCCCAGCGGAGCAGAAGTACTGGCATGGTCAAAATCAAAGGGCTTCTTCAAGGTCGGCTGTCCAACCAGACTGATTGATATAAAATAAAAAAGCTAGTATGAATGTGCGTGTGTGTGTGTGTGTGTGTGTGTGTGTGTGTGAGAGAGAGTATTTCAGGAAGAGAGAATCAGTAAAAGACACACATTGCAATCTAGACAGACAAACTGACTGGCTGAGCAGACTGATCTCAATAAGTGGCGTATGTATAACATGCCAATTCGTATGGCGTATGTATAACATGCCAATTCGTATGCTATTTTGGCATGTTATCAAGACACATAATCACTTTTTAGCGTGTTTATCAACGCCTCCATTGACTTACATTACCTTGCGATTGCGTGTCAATGTACGCCAAGTTCTCCTGAGAAAAGAACGGTAGTGTGTAGTATCAAAAGCCGAAAATCCGCATAGGGAGGCTGGTTGGGGTGGTGGATGGGTCAAACAATCGTCAGCCAAATGCACAGCTAGACTGACATATCAACAGCAGGCCATCCGATGAGACAGGGGACCGGGGAGTCAACCTGACAGAGACAAGGACCAGAGAAAGGTAAAGACTGCAGGAGGAGGGGAAGCATTTAGCTTTTTCCACAGGCACTCAACACATACCTTTTGCGTTTTTACAACACATTAAAATTAAACAAAATAAAGGTAAAGCTGAACCAATTAATCATGTTCCAAATAACCAGTGGGTCAAGTGAATTTGTAATGTGAAAGTAGTAGCTAGTAGTTACCAACTAAAGAAATATTTTGAGCTGATTTTCACTCACTTTCAGCTCATTGTTTTGGGATTTCCAGTCCACACACTCTGCTTTCATCATCTGTTTCCAGCCACAGCAGATAGAGAACATTAGTGACTAGCTGGTGAACGTAGTGGAGTATTTAGCAGCTAAAGAGCTCACACAAGTTGGTGGAGACCAAAACAGAGCTTAACTAAAAGAGAGTAAATATTGGACTTGGTCCAGAAAGATGACTTTGCTCTATGCCTGCTGGATGTACAAATAGGCAATTGTTCGCTAGCACATTCGCCATAACAACTTCAGAAGGTGATCATCCAATGCAACTGGACAGCATCTTTCATTAGGGTCCCTCTTCCTCCTGAATACTCACTTCTTTTAAACCCCTCACCCGCAGGTTATAACAAAAGGGTAAGATTTGTAGGGTCATTGTCAGGGTTATTATTTTTCACACTTTTGGGCTGCAGATATTACAAGTTACCCTTGTTCTTCTGCCTAACCTTTAGATATAGATGTCCCACATGATGCTCACATGATGAACACACCAACCTGCATCTTGTCAGGCCACGGACCAACTGCTTTAATGTGTGTGTGTTCTCTCTCTGTTCTTTATAGCCTAGTTTCCACCAACTAGGTCACATCATGTACAGTGCCTTACCCATAACCTCCGTGTGTGTGTGTGTGTGTGTGTGTAAGAATAGTATTTAGGCGGGTGCATGGTACAAGCTGCGTTCACAGTGACCGCCTATTTATACTCACTGTCCTGTCCCAAAAAAAGACATGACACTGGCTCTATAGCCCTCCCTCTTTCCTGGTTTCCTCCTTTCCATTTGCCCTGACTTTTCTTTTCTGTGCTGTATTTCTTTCTCTGTCCTTTGTTCCATCACTCATTGTGTGTTTGAGAGTTGGAAAATGATACGGACAAGGAAGGACGCAAAGAAATTTGAGGTGATGGAGAAAAAGTTTTAAACACACTAAAAATGAAATTAAACATGACCCCATCCAGTTTCCCGCAGAGAAAATAAATCTCTCTCTGTATGAATGTTTTTGGATGTCTTTTTGTTTGCTTCAAGTTCTACTCCTCTCTCTTTGTCTCCCTTTTTTTACTGCCAAGCATGTTAATCCATCTCTATCTTTTCACATTATCTCTGTATCGAGGGTAGTATAACTCTTTCTCTCAGCTGTTTATGATAAATTCATCGCGCTCCTTCAATTTTAGATGTGGTGAGGCGAGCCGAAACCCTGCATCTCATGCATTAAACGCACCAATCAGTGCTCCTGCAGGGCTTGGGGATGATCTTCCATTGGGCCATGGAGAAAATAATGTTTAAACATTAGCTAGTGGCTGTCAATCAGGCATGTGATTGCATGTACCAAGCCAAATAGCTTGTGTAGTAGAAAGTGAGCAAGGTTTTGTATATGCCTGGCAAATCTAGATGCCAAAAACACTGTTTTCATGTTTGCAGACTTCCTTACTCCTCCTGGTTGAATGCAAAAACTGAAGCAATAAGCTGTTTTATTTATAAGGATATGCACTCTACACAATAGTGTTACAAAAGCTAGACTTAGACAAATGGATTTTGATCCTAGCAGCTGCACACAATCCCCAGGTGGCAGCATTTCAGAAGAAAACTGGATAAAATGCATCTCTTGGGACAACTCAAAAAAGGTCCTCCGTGGATCACTGATTGTTTGCTGTTTGAGTGAAAGTAGACCACATGCGTTTTGGGACATTTGGTTCCTAGTACTTGAAATTAAAATGCATGGATTTTTTTCTCTGTTGTAGCTCGGGCCTGTCAAAACACACTTGTAATCAAAAATGAAAC
>NC_050193.1:14796074-14833574 GCF_008315115.2 Sander lucioperca | reverse complement strand
GTGTTCAGGAGTGCCGCAATTACCCATGACACACCAAACTCCACCAACTTCTCGCATTACTACTATTTTATTCAGAGATCATTTAAAATTAGGGCTGTCAAAATAACACGTTAATTTCGATTAATTAATCTGAGAAAAAAATAACGCGTTAAAAAAAAATAATGCTGATTAATCCATTCCATATTGACCTTTGACCCGGAGCCGTTCTAGCAACCATTCGACTGTAAAATGAAGGAGGGAGACGAGAATGTGCTGCCTGGATCATTGATTGGAACATTTACTTATAAAAATCTTCTGACTGAATAGGGTTGGGTACTGATATCCGGTGCTAATACGGCACCGGTGCCTTAACGACCGGTATCTACCGGACCAAATAGCAACGCTGATTTCGAAGCCTCATTCTGGTGCCACTGATATGTCTGCGCTTCTCTCTGATGCTCTGAAACAGACGTTACAGGCAACAGAAACATCGCTGCATGTGACGCTAGTTAACACAGTACTCAACAGCAGCTAACGTTAGCCTACCGCTAGCTTTTAGCTGGATTAAACATGGTTAAAATGCTGACAGCTAACGCTTAATGGTGTAAAGTTTGACTGTGTTTCACTGTAGAGGATTCCAACAACGGGATGTAACAATCTGCAGCTGCTGTTGTCGGAAAAACACAGACGGTGCATTCAATGAAACTGGTAACCTACAGCCTCGTGGTGCATTCAAAGTTATTGTTAAATGTACTTTTCCCATCTGGTGGTTGTTTTTGTCGTTCAACAGCAATTTACTAGTGAAATAAGTAATTGTTATAGTTATTACATTATTATTAAATCATTTCATTTTGACCATATGGCCTTAGCAATAAACATGCCGAAAATAATAATAAAGAGTTTTTTTTAACTTTAATGTCACTAATGCTGATTATTCATTGATTCTTTTGAATTGAAATATTTAAAATACTTTCACAGCAAAATGATGTATGCGATTAATTTAGATTAATTAATCACAGAGTATGTAATTAATTAGATTACATTTTTTAATCGATTGACAGCCCTATTTAAAATGTATCAGAAACCATGACTCAAACCAGCTTTAAAGATACTAAATTCTCTTGCAGCGTCGAAATAATCAAGTTTTTATGTTTTTGAGCATGAGATCTTTTGCCTCTCTCGTTCCTTCCTTGTCCTTCTGTATAAATCATAAGTGAGTGTGATGACTGCACCAAGATGTGAAGTGTCCCAGTGCAGCTTTAATATGAAATGTATCAACAGTTATTATCTGACTCTGCAAAGCATGAGGTACAGCAGTAGCTGAGAGGCTCTATAAAGAAAGCAATCTAGTGGCCAGAATGTTATCTCGCAGCAGCTGGGGGATTGTGGGTGTGGAAGGTGAATTAGGAAGGTGCCGGCTGAATAGCCCGTTAGGTAACGGAGTTCACCATCCTCTCTCAAGTGTGAATGTGTGTAACTGGGATGAAGGGCACTGCTGCAGAAGATAATAGGTATGCATGCTTGTAAGAAGTGAAAAGTACAATATACTGTAAAGCTGCAGACTGCAGTGTCATCACTCAAACACACAAAATATTACAGTAGGCTTTAACTGACTGATTCATTTAGATGCGTGTAGCAACTTACCACAGAAAGAAAGAGACAGAAACTGGGCTCAATAAATATTGTTCCAGGAGTCAAGTCATCTGACATTTAAGAATCAGCCAGCCAGAGTGGTGTGCGTGCATGTGTATCTTTGTGTTTGTGTGGGTGTGTGTGCGTGCGTGCTTGCATGTGTGTGTGTGTGTGTGTGTGTGTGTGTGTGAGTGTATTTGTGGGCAGGCAGGAGAGCCCAGAGGGCACGCAGCTCAGACAGAGTCATTATTTAGTGACACACAGATGAAGTATCTACACACACACCATTGCACACACACATGTAGACACACACATTACATCTATAAGGCCTGAGGTGTCAGGATTTTAACGAGAAACATCAGTAACATTACCTGCTGCTGCGCTTTCTCTTGTTCCTGCTCTGTGCTCGTGTATGAGCAAATGAACACAGTTATTTGTAAGCTAATCATTAAACACAAACATTTTCCTCAGATTCAGTATTTTAAAACGATCTACTTTAATTTTTAGTGCAAGTTATTAATTCTCTGCAGTCCCTTTGTAACCTTAACCAGACTCCGCCAGATGGATTGCTTCGCATTAGCTCGGCATATCCATCTGGGAACTTTCCGTTGGAGAACTTTTGGGAAGGGGCGAAAATACTGGTTAGCTGATTGGATAAACCATCTGTCTATCACCACCTATGTTGGTGATAGACGGGAGAAGAGCAAAAACATCTTTTCCTCTGAGAAAAGACTCCAGTGCCGTTTTTTGCTCTTCTTTCAATGAAGGAATACTTTCTAATTCGGATAAAACTTGCGCGATAGCTACGCTCATTTCATCCGTGGAAGCCACCATGTTGTTTAGACTGAACAGTCACTTCTCGTCGCGTCACACCTAAACCCGCCTCAAAACCAACGCTGATTGGTAGATCGTTTGGCGAACGGCTCCAAATTGTCTCTGTCTCAAGATGCCAGACTGATCTGCGAGTGGAAAACTGGAGCTCGCGAGATCAGGACGGTCTCACGAGGCTATTGTAACCTCACTATATGAACATGAATAAACATACCACTTATGTTGCACGCTTGTACCTACATACCTACTGCTATATTATATAGACAACTGGCCTTTAACCAAAACATCTGATGGACCTTTAAAATTCCAAGTTTGAGATTTACCTGTGGCATATAAATAATAGGATTTAATTATCTATAGTGTACAAATACACAAAAACTCTACAGACTTACAAAAATCATGTCTCCTCACAGAGCCCCTGGGCCACATGTATTACTAAGAGAACATTCAAATCAAGGCTAAACCTCTCTAAGATGTCTTTAGGGCAAACCCTCCATCTGAATAAAACTATTTCATATTCTATTAGAAGAACATGGCTTTAGATGAAAGACGACACCTTTACACCTTTTCACAAAATCATATTGCAAGTACCTCCAATGCCCTTGACATGTGCCCTATGGTAATTTCTCTGATGTTTAAAATAAAACAGGCAGTTTGCAGTTTATGAACATAACAATGACATTATCCATGAGCTCTCCTATTGGCTGGCTGCTTTCCCTGTCTGCTCCGTGAGCATGCCATAATTATTAACCATATTTAAGAGGATATGCATTTTATTCAGTCCTAAACTGGATTAGTTGATGATATATCATACCACGAAAAGAATAGTAAACAAAGAGTGAAGACTAAGATTATGTGTACAACATTGATAGGATCATCTTGAGATTCAATGGGCAAGAACAAGGTTGTTGTTTCCCCACAAGTGAAATTAAATCAAAATCAGATTTTATGTAGGCTATTATGTATAGCATTTTAATACCAACTAATTATGAACATTCATTTAGAAAACTTAGCACACCATACTAATGCTAAACAAACCATATAATCACCAAGTATGACACAACTTCTTCAATGCATTTTAGATGGTTTTGTATGCAACACAGGCATCTTTTTGCAGTAGAAAGACTGAAAATTGGAAGAAAATCTTAATCAAAATAAAAACAAATGGTAAAAAGTGTATGTCAAGCATATCTAGAGAGTGCAGCTGTGTAAAGAGAGATTTGAATATGCTCTACTCACATTGAAATCTCTGCAGCACAATGGGGCAATGGTCAGGTCTGTGTGTCTGTGCATGAAGAGATTTTGCAATGTATTAGTGAAGGAGTCTTATCCTTAGTTTGACTCTATGACCTAACACTGGGAGAAACTGCATGGTAAAATGGCAAAAAAACACACACACACACACACACACACACACACACACACACACACACACACACACACACACACACACACACACATATGCACACACACAAACAGACACTGCTGGAGGCAGCGGTTGATGTACACCACTCTGTGATCATAAGCCAAAGGGGTAGGAGGGAGGAACAGGGAGAGAAGCCCAGAGAGTCAGCACAGCTAAAATTACAGCCCTGTCACACCAAATCAGTGCCGATGACCGTGTGTGTGTGTGTGTGTGTGTGTGCCCACACGCATTTATGTGAGAGAGGAAGTGTTGTTTGGCTCTGCCTACAGACATTGGGAGGAAGTAAACAAAGCAAACATGCATATATACACACATGCGTACTCTACACACACTTGTATGCACAAGTGCGCGTGATGATGTTGTGCAGTCAATAGAGATTATGCGATGGGAGGATCAGAGCAGGGGCAGAGTCAGTCAGACTGTGTCTGGGCCTCTATTATCTACTAAACACACACACACACACACACACACACACACACACACACACACACACTGGTTGATTCACTTATAATCCAATCAGGTCCAAGTGTACATTTTGAAATGGCTCGAAATGTTTATTTAATGACTCTCATGTATTTCTCAGCAGGAGTTATGGGGTAGCAAAAGTCTTACTTCATAATAAGAGTACTATTCTTCAATTTCCTGATCTGACTGAACTAAATGCAAGAGGATGCCAGACCTCTTAATCTCCATCTCTGTCTGTGTGGAACACAAACAAACGTGAAACAAGGATGTATGTACACACATTGTGAGCTAACATGGCTATGGCGCTACCATATGCTAAAACAGGTGGTTGCTCTCACAGCGTATATATCTCACAGCATTACTTAGAATCAGAGAATGGCTCTCCCCTCATGTTTCAAACCTAACTGGGAACCATTATTTTATTTATTTTTTAACCTTTATTTATTCAGGGAAGGTTCACCGAGAGGCAACCTCTCTTTTGCAGGAACGCCCTGATCACATTCACACAGTTACACATTCATACCTCGTTTCTTTAACCTTTAGGCCACCACTGCCCCACTGGGAACCATTGGTCTGTTTTCTATTCAATCAGGAGAGACTTTGTTGCAGATACGCAAAGATTTATTGTACATATGCATAATATGAAATGTACAGAGTCTTTAGAGATTAAACTCCATCGTTATAAAATAATTTTTTAAAGGGGTAGAGAAGCCAAGACATATCCCCCCCCAATGGAGCCTAGACACTGGTGATGGTGGAGAAGGAACCCGAAGACCGAACGAAGGAGCTGTCTGCCGGAAGGGGACTCAGGGTGCCGTGGTAGACGATGACCAGAGGTGGAAGGGGAGGAGGAGGGTTGCACGTTTGTCTGAAAAGACAGCTGACAGCACAGAGAGAAGACATTTAAAGCAGGATGTCATGCTGTGATTGGAGCATGAACTTCGTCGCCAATTCTGGTTGGTTTACTGAAAAGTCAACGCCTCTAAACAGCTGAATAGTTTTAGGAAGAGAGCGGTGATTAGAAGTCTTCCTGAAAGAATTTGCACTGAGCTCCATTTGGTGACATCATAAGACAGATCCCATGTCAGCCTGCTAATTTCATAAACTCAATGCCATTTCTAAATAAATACAAAGTCATACAACGCTTCCCTCCATTTTGAAACATTTGATAAAACACTTGCACTCAGACTCTGTGACAGGAATGGCTGCACACGGCTCTTGCTGCTGACGTGACAAGCAAACATTGAGCTGGCTGAGCCGTAATGGTGGCTAGCACTGCCGTTATTAGTAGCTCATTTAATTTACAATAATAATAATTTATACTCTTTATTGATCCCTAATGGGGAAATTGCAATTTACACTCTGCTGTTATTTGTGGTATGAGTATAGAGATCTGCCTTCATTCAACATAAAACCTGTTCAAAGCCTTGTGTTGCCAAACAGCTACACAGCTGAAGTGCCCTTTAACAAGAAATTAAGAACCCAACTAGCTTCATTGGGTCAACATCTGACCCTGACCTCCCTGTGATGAAAGAAGAAGAGAAAGTGAAAATAGCTCAAGATGAATTAAAACTGTACTCTGTCTTGTGTATGTTTGTCTGAGTAAGTGTGGTTATGTTTGTATGCGTGTCTACTCTGTGTGTGAGTGTGTATGATGACATTGATGAATGAGCCCTACATCAGAGCAATCTGTTACCACGGCTCTATAAAACAACCACAAATCACTTCAGGAAACAACAGTTTTGAAGAGGGCCTCAAATGTCAGATGTTGTCTTGTGTGAGTGCATCTGTGCATAAATCAGTGAGGATAGGTTCATTTATGCCTGTTTATGTGTGAACATCATGCAAAATGTGTGCGTGCATATACACTTGCCTTGTTTCCAAAAATGTTATATTGCATAGGTAAGACCAGTGTTTGTGAAAGAAGTGACAGATTAGTCTCACCGCACCAACAATTCTCTCTATTCAGCTCTGCTGAATGCAACTGACCTTGCTTAAACATGTCATTGAGCTTCACATTGAGATCATCTATTTATTCAATGTTTGAAACCACAATATTTAGCATATCGCAGGATGCAGCCAGTGGGAGCAAGAATCAGCCACTGAACCATGAAAATATCTTTTTTTGTGACAAGTAAAACAAATAAGAATGTAAACTTGCTACTGAAAATGCTTGTGTTTGTGTTTTATTTAAACTGCACAAAAATGCATAACAATAGCATAATATTAAGACTATTTGTTTCAATTCTAATATATATATATATGATGATCAAATTGATGGTCAGTTAAATACACTATTTTGCATTACATCATAAGTGCATTCACATTTGTAAATATAAAGGTTTTTAGTTTTTAATGATACTTTGCTTGGACTTATTCATTTGTACATTACATCATGTTAGAATTCCATTGAAAGTACATTAACAATAATTTTGATTCATCACTCAGCCCTTGACTGTGTGTGTGTGTGTGTGTGTGCGTGCCTGCGTGCGTGTGTGCGTGCGTGTTTGTGTGGTAACCTTCACTGTGTGATGCTGAAGGGCAAAAGCCCGGCATCGCTGGGTCCCTGTGGGAAATTTCCTGTTCTAAACCTGGAAACAGAGCGGACCTTGTTCCCTTCATCTCTTTTTCTCTCTCCATCCCTACTCCCAACTCTTCGTTCCCTCTTTTTACAGACTCTCCCCCCACTTTTCTCCACTCCAACTCTCTCTCATCTCGCTCATAGCACCTGCAGTTCCTGCTTCCTCCCCTAATCAGATCCTAATAGGAAAAAGCTTGCAGATGTCAGCACTAGTTAATTAACGCTCTCTTCCTCTTCCCTTTCGCTGTCTCCCTCAGTCTCTCTTATGCAGTCATACAGTTTCATTTGAAGGGCAGAGATAACTATTGAGCAACAGTTAAGCTCTTAGTCAGTGTTTTCGACACAAAATCAAATTCTGGAGTCAATTGCTTTGCTTTGGGGACTGATACATTAACCTTTTGTAATTTGTCAGCTACAGTTTCTTACTAGAAAGAAAAAATATACTATCATATACAAACTTTATGATACCCACCATTATTTTAAATGGATAAATGGAATAGGCAAATATGAGTGGACTAATGTAACAACAAATTGTAAAAAGATAGACGCTTTTCCTTTCACACATTTCGTATATGTGTATATCCACACACTGTACAATAATATAATTAGAAGTAAATCATGAACATTCGTTGGGGCACAATGCAGCAGCAGTTCTATTGTTGTATTTAAGAATACAAATAAACCCATCGCGGCTGCTGTTAACTTGCTTTTAAACGTACAATATATAACTTTCTGCCGCTAGGGGTCTCTCAACCAAAACAATGGATGGTAAACACAGACTTTTGATGACATTGGGAAGTTGCGTGGAATTATGGGAGTTGTAGTTTTTTGTGTTAAACACCTTCGCTGGTTAGAATGCATCTGTTCACGGACGAGTTTACTGCAGTTTCCCCAACATAATTACGTTTTTCTTGATTCAATTTTTATTGTTAGCTGACCAGTTAGCTAGTGAGCCAGCAAGCTAACATTAGCCAGCAGCTAAAACACAAAATATTTCACATATCAATGTCACCTTTTGGATGGTTTCAACACTGGGGTGGACGGGGTTTGTTGTAATACTAGCTAGCTACTCAACGAGGCTGAGAGACGGGTGTGGGTGAGGATTGCCGGGGGAATCTCCGCGACAGCGAGGACGTTCGATAGCCGTTGTGCAGCAGCAGAATATCTCCCAGCTGCCCAAAATGATCTCCCCTTCACTTTTCTGTAATCTTAACTTTTCGTTTTGGTGCTTAACCCACCTTTTGTCGGGTTAATTTAGCTAACCGTAAAGACAGCTAAACGCGAAGGGGGGAGAAATTCGGCAGGGAGGAGATTTTCGGCACGGACACCAGTAGCGCTAACAGAGACGTAGCTAGTTAGCTAACGTTTGGATGGCTGCTTTTGTGACTCAGGTGCTGGGTCTGATATGGTCCGTTTCCCGACGCTTCATTAAAGTGCCCATATTATGAAAAAATCACTTTTTCTGGGATTTGGGGTGTTATGTTGTGTCTCTGGTGCTTCCACACACATACAAACTTTGAAAAAAATCCATCCATGCTGTTTAGAGTGAGATACGGTTTCTGAATGTGTCCTGCCTTCAGTCTCTGGGTGAGCTGTTCAAAATCGGCACGGCTTGTCGCGTCACAAGCTGAAACGAGCAGGCTGACCGCAACCATTAGCTCGTTAGCATGCTAACGCTAATGCTAACGCTAGCATGCTACCTCATTCTCAATAGCAAAGCACTGCTACAACACACAAGTTCACCATAATCTACAAAAGAACTAACATGTGCGCCCTCATTTAGAAGTCTCCCAGCTAATCCTGCCTTGTAACTGACCGAAGTTGTAGAAACAGCCTGTCTTTTACTGTCTATGGAGCTAGCTAGCTGACATGATCTACATCTGAGCTACTGCACATGTGCAGTGCAATCAAAGATAGTACAGAAGAAGAAGAAGAAAAGAGGTCTCACTCTGTAGCTAAAACAGAGAACAGGTGAAAAGAGGATCTGCAGCAGTGAGAGAGAGCACTGCAGTACAACAAAAATATGGTGTTTTTTGAAAATTAAACCATGTAAACCTATTCTGGTACAACCTTAAAATACAATTATGAACCTGAAAATGAGCATAATATGGCTGCTTTAAACTGCCGTTAGCGTCGTAAGCACCAGGCACTGGAGTTAAGTGCTGGCCCGGGGGACAGCTGTAAGTGGCTGGCTTCTAGCTGACTGGGGGTTAACGGTAACTATATGTGACCTATGCGAGATGTCTCTGGTATCACTCGGAGCCAGTCGAGTTGGTAACAGCCAGTTTATTCAGCCTCTGCATTTACAATGGAAGACAACAGTGTGTGAATGCTCATCTCAAAGGACAACAGCTAGCATGCTCTGTCTCGTTGGAAATCCTCCGTTGTTGTGAGGAATTTCCCATCTCTACAACCTAATTTTCCCTGTGCAAAACTTTGACACTTACTTTAGCAAAGCAATATACATGAATAATAAATGTAATTGAAATAAAACGAAATTGAAGCAGTTCTCTTGCAAATTAACAAGGAGTCAATATATAAACAAAATTACAATATGGCTTCTTCATACTGGACTGTTACTTTTTTTTATATCCTTTTCAGTATTTTAACCGTTAACAATAATAATTATGTGCTGGACTTTTCCCACAGTATAAAACAACAGTAAATATCTCAATACAAAACATTTCACCACAGACTACAGCAACATACAACATACTGCAACGTACCTGCATTTACAATGGAAGACAACAGTGTGTGAATGCTCATCTCAAAGGACAACAGCTAGCATGCTCTGTCTGGAAAGACGGCACATGTAGGTGCTAGTTAGCATGCAGAAAATATTTTTCGAGTGGTTAAACATGAATAAAACAGCTGGTAACTAAATACAACCATTGCCAAATTAGCTTCAGACAATTATTATATCTAACCAAACAAACTGGGGCAACTTTTAAGTGCTTTTCAAGTAGTTAACACTATATTGTCCACAAGCATTCACAGACATGTTACCTCGTTGGAAATCCTCCGTTGTTGTGAGGAATTTCCCACAATGCTGCGCTACAACTACTCGAAGCAGGTACGGCTTTTAACAGTAGATGGCGTAGTTGTGCCAATTTAGTAGAATTTAACCTGAACCCATTCAACTATGTTACATATAGTTATATTTCAGGGGGCAATTGTCAGCTCTCATCCCGACTGAGTCTCTCTGCGACGGGGTAGTGAGGCATGTTAATTTAGCTAGCTGGCTAAATTAACATGAGATTAATTGTCTATCTATACAGCTAACGTTAACATTACTAGTGAACTTATTCATGGGTTACCCAGTGCTAAACAATCATACTAAAAATAACTTTATGAGCATATTGAATGATGTTGTAACCCTATAATGTTATCCACAAGGCTTTAGCATTAACGTTAACTACTTGTCAACTAGCACATTGTAGTACTGTTAAGCTGGATCAATATTGATATGTATCAATAAATAAGGTCTCTGTTGTATTACTGTGTTGCAAAGTGGCATGTAATCAATCACAAAATGATGCTGCGTGGCAAAAAAGCAGTATTACGGTTACAAGTATTTTTTTTCTGTGACATTGTATGATTTACAATTACTCCTGAACGTAACTAGAGGGTGAGAGGTTATATGATGCCACTGACAGGCGACTAAAGGAAACGCTCCGTGTCTGAAAATAAAATAACAGATTTCGCTGAGTTTGATATTTGGTGGAAACATTTGGGATAGTGTAAGAACACAACTCATAAAATATATAACATAGGTATGGTCGTTTTTAGACAGTTTATTGCAGAAATGTTACATATTGTATCTTTAAAGCTAGTTCATAATTCATCTTGAAATTCTGCATTAACTCTCTGTGATTATGCAACCAGACAGTTTCGGGCTGTCATTCATCCAAACAGCTAATGCTTGGTACAGTATGAAATGTTAATGAGTGAGTGTGTGATGTTATTCTCTGTGACCCTTCCACAGTCTTGCTTTATAATTGCCCACAGTGTTGCCCTTGCCAAATGAATGGATGCATGAAATACCCATCCCCCCCCCCACACACACACACACACACACACAAACGCACGCACGCATGCACCCACACACACACACACACACACACACACACACACACACACACCCAGGAAGAAGACAAACTGACATAGACCCTCTGTAGCATAAAGTAGCCAAAGACGTATTTACACACATATACACAGATATTGCTCAAAAGAAGCCAGAAACTTAATAAATCTACAACCACTGCACACCCAAGGCGAATGCGTCAATGAATAGAACTGGAACAAAAGTCCCAGTGAGGACAAAAATATGTTGCTTTGTAAAGTTGATAAGGAATCACATTTTCTCTTTGTGAACAATCATTCCACTTCCACAGCTGGAAATGTTTGACTATGTCTTTATAATGACAGCATCTGCCAAAAGCTGGTATAACTTTCCATCTTGCTGCCTCCACAGCTTTATGTCTCCTCTCCTCCCGCTTCTTTGTTGGACTTTATTTCTATTATTCTCTGTCCTCTACCTTAACTTTTTCATCTCCTGTTTTAAGCTTTTCACACACACACGAATGCACGCACACACGCACACACGTGCACACACACACATGACTACACATTGCAACGTCAGGAAATACAGAAAATCTATTATTAGTATTATTACTTAATACTTATTATTATTACTTAATACTTACTTAATTAATTACTTACCATCTCATCAACATCTCCTTGTCAACTGGCTGTTTCCCCGATGCCCTCAAAGAGGCAAGAGTGACCCCACTACTCAAAAAACCAACTCGACTCGTCTGAGGTTAATACAGTTTTTTCCGATCGCTATGACAGTTTTTTCAATACTTTTAACAACTTTCCTAAACTCTTAACACAGTTAGCACAACATCTGTCTGTGTAGGCTATACATTTAACACGTTTCTTGTTGCTTTGACACAAAATGCATACAGTTAACACATTTAAAATGCTTGAACTTCTTTTACACACAAGCTCAACCAAGACCAAAACAATGGATTTTTACTGACCAATTTGCAAATGCTTTCACACTGTATGTCAGAACAGATAACATCATGTTCTAAACCTAATGTATGGGCTAAAGTCAAAGTGAACAGTTGTTCATATTGTAAATTGAAACACAAATATATCCCCTGGATTTTGTTTCATTGTTACTGAGAAACAGCTGATTGAAGTTATGCAAATAGATCGATCACAGCTGATTGACATCTAGGAAACACACTCAGGTGATGAGGTTCTTTCAATCGCATGACCATATGTTACTGTAGTACATACAGTAAAAGAGGACCTATTTGGGCTGATTTTGTGTGGAAAAGGAACAATAAAGATGAAGAAGATGAAAAATTGCTGCACGAGTGAGAGGAAGACGAGTACCAGGACAATTCTGTCTCTGTCTTCTTTTTTTCATACAGTAAACCGTACACTATATAAAGCTACTCTGAGATGGGTCATTCATTTTTTGTATTGAATTTCTGCAGCAAAAGAAACAACATGCATGCATTTACTAAACCCAACAAAATAAAAATGTAGAGAGGCTTCAAGAGAAACTGCAGTGTAAAACACAATCTATGATCAATACAATATACTATTGTCTATTGTATAAGGGCAGACCTGACACATAAAATAATGCAGTTTCTGTAATTCCATCTGATGTTAGTGTTTTGTATGACATTGTGCTATGATTGACTAAATGTTCCTGTTGGAAGAGAACGTGTTAGTGTTTTGGAAGAATTATTTGATTTTGAGACATGTTTGCATTGTTTTGGTGGCCATAGTGTATTGTGTTAGTGAATTATTGTATTTTGAAAATTAGTGTTAGAGTTTAGTTTACCATGTGTGATTTTGAGCATGAAATTAACTGATTTGTCAGTTGTGTGTTGTAGGTGTGTTGGTGCGTTAAGAGTTTAGGAAAGTTGTTAACTACAGACCCGTCTCCCTTCTTCCATTTCTATCCAAAACTCTTGAGCGTGCCATTTATAATCAACTCTCTATCAATCTCCACCTGAACAACCTTCTTGATCCCCACCAGTCTGGCTTCAAGGCTGGCCACTCAACAGAAACTGCCCTCCTTGCTGTCACTGAACAACCTCTCGCTCTTCCGTCATCATCCTTCTGGACCTTTCTGCTGCCTTTGACACAGTGAACCGCCAGATCCTCATTTCGGCACTCCAGGATCTGGGTGTGTCAGGCGCTGCACTCTCTTTGCTCACATCTTACCTGGCAGACCGAACCGACTGGGTAACTTGGAGAGGATTTACCTGGAGAGGGAAGGGCTCTCCTACCCAAGACCTGACTATAACAATTGACAACTCTGTGGTAGTCCCCACCCAGACTGCTAGAAACCTGGGTGTGACACTTGACGACCAACTCTCCTTCACTGCCAACATTGCTGCAACCACCCGATCATGTAGATACATGCTGCATAACATCAGAAGGATACGTCCCCTTCTAACACAGAAGGCGGCTCAGGTTCTGGTTCAGGCGCTAGTCATCTCACGTCTAGACTACTGCAACTCCCTCCTGATTGGCCTGCCTGCATGTGCCATCCGGCCCCTGCAGCTCATTCAGAACGCAGCAGATCGACTTGTCTTCAACCTCCCCAAGTTCTCTCACACTATACAACTCCTCCGCTCTCTTCATTGGTTACCAATTGCTGCCCGCATCCGCTTCAAGGCACTAGTTCTTGCATACAGGGCCACGAACGGATCAGCCCCAGCATACATCCAGGACATGGTCAAACCCTATACCCGAACCCGCCCACTCTGCTCTGCATCAGCCAACCCGCTTGCTGCCCCGTCACAGCGAGGGACAACTAATCACTCAACGAAATCCCGACTGTTTGCTGTCCTGGCTCCTAAATGGTGGAATTCACATCAGGATGGCCGCAAGCCTACGCATCTTCCACCGAAGGCTAAAAACACATCTCTTCCGACTACACCTTGGATAAACTACAAAAAAATGTATATATATTTCTTGAAGCTGCACTTTCATATGGCTCTTTGTAGTTTTGCTTATTTAAAGCTATGTACTTGCACTTACTACTTGTTGTCTGGAGTTTGCAGCTTCAGGGTTGAAAGCACTTAATTGGAAGTCGCTTTGGATAAAAGCGTCAGCTGCAATTTCAAAATAGAAGTCTCTAAACATAAAGTGAGTGACAGTGAGATCCTCCGAGTGGCATTGGCACCTCAGTGGCAAGTGCGTGGCAGCTGTCGGAGAGGTGTCAAACAGTTGTCAGAACTGTGGCAAGCCTGTGGTAGGTGCCAGGATAGTGGCAAGCGAGCAGCACTCGTTCGACACCCGTCGAGAAGCAGCCGAGCTGAGCGGCACCACTGTGGCAATCTGTCGTCAGGTCGTGGCACCTATAGACACCAAAGTGACAACTGTTACAAATATTGTGAAATTCAACAGTTTAAGATTTACACCACTGGACTGTCAGTGTCAGTTGTCACTCAATTAGATGTCAGGAAAAACTAGTCTGGTCCCCGCCAGTTGATGAAGAATCAACTTGCCACAGACTTGCCACTGTTCTGACAACTGTCCGACACTTGCCACGAGCTTGCCACTGAGGTGGCGATGCCATTGGAAGATCTCGGCCCTACTGCATGAAGTTGTGAATTCATCATAATTAATAATCAGTGTCTATGTATAGTACAATTTGGGTCTAACCTGACATTCCATGCAGTTTCCAACTACAGCATAATTTAGGAATATGGTGTCTAATAAGGGTATAGCTATGTTTCTATACTGTCTAATGTAGACCACATTATATGTAGTTTTGGTCTAATTTGATACAAAGTACGGCTTATTACGTTTTATTAGTGTACCGTAAAATAAAATGTGACCCAAAAGTCAGCATGTCATCACGTAATCTAAACACACATTGGAGACACCCATTGATTCTGGAAACGTATTGTTGTAGTCAAAGTGAACAATACAATAAGTGACAAATTAAGAACTAGTATGAATAATTTGACACAATACCTGAAACATTTTAGAACCAGCATTGTATTTTACCAAATGGACTTAACATTTTGATAAGCCTTCATGTGAGACAATGTGTATCATTCAAATCTTAAAATCATCAAAATCTCATCATAATTCTGTCTTTTATGACTACAAGGATGAAGAACATCTCAGTTACTGTGATCAGCTTGAAGAGCCTGGCAATTAATGAATTCATTTTACATTTACTGTAATGGTTTATTCAACTACAAAATTTAGAGTAGAGAGTCTTTAGCGGTTACATTTTTAACTTTTGTGCAAACTATTCCCTGTCTTCATTTTACTGTGACTCTTACTCTAATTGAAAGTGTGTGTGTGTGTGTGTGTGTGTATGTGTGTGTGTGTATGTTTGTGTAGAGAGACTCATGCCATCCATTACACAGTGGCAATACAACCACTAACAACTGATATAGAGGAAGAAGACCAAGGAAGGTCTTCATGTAGAGTGAAACGTAGAATTGACATTTCCTCCTTATTACTTCACAAATCACCACCTGCACCTGTGTGTGTGTGTGTGTGTGTGTGTGTGTGTGTGTGCTGCTCACAATAGATTAATTTATGGAGTCTCATATAATCGCAACTTATAGAAAATTACCCGCAATTCATCACCTCTGTGAACCGTGGACACACACACACACACACACACACACACACACACACACACACACACACACACACACACACACACACACACACACACATGCACATACACACACACACACACACACACACACGCGTCCTCAATGGTGGCTTCTGCTATCCACAAAGGGCCCTTCCTCACCTCTTATCTCTCACACACTCTTCTCTCTCTCCCTTGTCTGATGCATACCTCATCCTCTATCTCCCTCTGTCATTAGACAGACAGACAGACAGACAGACAGGCAGACAGACAGACAGACAGACAGACAGAAAGACAGTGTGTATGTGTCCTTGCAAGATGGGAAGTAGAACTGCTTCTAAGTGTAAGTGACAACTGTGTCCAGAATGTCAAGCAAACTGTCGCAGGGACAAAACCTCAGGGTCCCTCAGCCATCTGCTGTTGTCCCTCATGTATATGTACTGTATGTACACATTTGTGTGTGTGTGTGTGTGTGTGTGTGTTGTATTCAATACACCATACATTTCTTGTGTGGATCCACAAAATAGTCTGTTTGTGTTAGCATGTATATATGTGTGCAAGAATGCAAGTGTTCTGTGTGTGTGTTTGTGCGTACACATAACAGCCATGCGGAAATGAATAATGCTGACAGTTTTATTCCTTTCCCGTCACTGTGTAATCTGCTATTACAGCATAATAGCCAATCATTCTGAATAGGATCTTAATGTGTGTTACTGGGTATGTGTGTGTGTGTGTGTGTGTGTGTGTGTGTGTGTGTGAGTGTGTGGGTGCTGTTTGATAAGGAGCTAAATGGGAATGAAGACTCTAAATTGCCTTTTGGAGCTCAGCCGTTTAGGCAGGTTATGATTATTAGATTGTTGTTTCTCATAAAATCATCTCCAACATGACACAGTATAGTATACTGTACAGTAGTATTATAGTTCAGTACAGTACATCTGCTGTGTTCATCGAATTCAACGAATCACTTGCTAACAATGTCACTGCAGATCTACATAGTCTGGCTGTGTAATTACAGCACTTTGAATGCTTCTCTGGCTCTGATGTCTGAAGAGACTTGTCAAGATTAAATATCTGTTGCATCCTACTATTGTAATCACAATGATAAATCAAACGGAAGTGCTAATGTAGTCATTAACAATGCTCATTAGTTGATTGATTGGCAAATATTTCAATTTCAATAAAATGCAAATCTGCCTAAATGGTGAATTGAGGTAATATTGTAGCTTGTAAATGTATTACGGTTTTGATGCCAACACAAGATGTTCAACGCCACCCTAATTCGACCACCACAATCAAATCCTCAACCTGTGTGAACCACTGATGTCCTTAATTTTAGTAATTTAAATTCCCACCTAAGGTGTGAAGCACAAAACTAATAGTAGAGGTTTAAAACGTACTGTAAGTAAATTTGACATATGTCATACTTAATTACCTGGTGCAGTCAAGTGTTAGTTCTGTTCAATTACACACTGGCAGCTTACACTGGTGCGTCAAACCACCTGTCTGGGCAATGTTTTTAATTTCTCATCCAGAAGCAGACAGATGTGACCAACTGTCCAATCCAAACTAAAGTTTTGATTAGAGACCATAGATTCTAGGCCTACATGTGAAGCCTACGCTGATACTGATTTGTTGCTGCACATGGGCAAGTAGTTTTTCACACATCAGTTTTCCATTACTCCCTGCAATATTTACAACTGATCAGCTGACAAAAAATGTTGTATTGTTTTGTAGACACATTTTTGACGAATAATTAACAAATACATTGCATTTCCTGTGACTGCTTCATAATAAAATTTGAATTTGAGATAATGTATTGATCCCCAGGGGGGAAATTACATTTTTACACTCTGTTGATATATTACATATTACACACAGGCCCGAAATACACACACAAATGCACAAACAGGACCTATACATGCACAAACAGGACCTATACATGCAGTAATGGAGAGATGTCAGAGTGAGGGAGCTGCCCATTAAAGGCGCCCCGAACAGTTGGGGGGTTCAGTGCTTTGCTCAAGGGCACCTCAGCAGTGCCCAGGAGGTGAACTGGCACCTCTCCAGCTACCAGTCCACAACCCGTACTTGGTCCGTACGGGGACTTGAACAAGTCCCTACAGACTGAGCTACCGCTTCCTCCCCCCGCTACCCCTTGTGTCGCAGCAGTAGTAGGGAATAGTCAGTTTACATTTACTGTAACTTATTACAGCTCTGGTATGACTGAAGAAGAGTGAACAGTAAACATTGACATTGGTATCAATGAGATAAACAGTAACTCTGGATTGCATACTGCATTGTTTCTTTGAATCCCTTAAGCGTGTGAAGGCAATTTAAATCCAGTGTGGTTATGGCAGACTCCACCACTAACACTGAAAACTAGTATGTAGACAGTTAATTACAGAATGTAAATACACTGAATGGCTATTGCTGGAAAAGAAAATATGCCAGCCATAAATAGTGTGAAAAATTGGGTTTAATTTCATGAAAATTGAAAGGATTATAACCAACCTATACACATTTTAAAATCTGCAATTATGGAATGGTGCCAGTTTAAAAAAAATCTCATATTACTACAACTATAGTGTTATTACAATGATTTTAAAAATGCTATAATTATATTATACATATCTACATGTTACAGCAAATGAAATTCAGAACAAAAAAAAAATCTCTTCACTGCCTTGCCGTTTTTCATTTTCCTCGGCTGCATCTCTTTATCCACAGACCACTTTGCTGCTTGCTCGCTTAATGTCCTTGCCAGACCAAGTCAAACTCTGAGTTTTTTCCTCTTCCCTGTCCTCATCTTTACTGCCACCCCCCAAGTGGAAGTTGATGACCTTGCAGTTGAAAGGAGCGAAGACAGCAAGAGTGAAATGGAGGGAGGAAGAAAGAGGGCAGAGGAGGAATGCCAGTGATGCCTGACTTTTCTTTATACTTCCGAGAGCTCTCTCTACGTCTATCTATGTTTCTGCTTTCGTCTTTATCCCTTAGCGTACATACATTCGCTGAGTTGCCTCTTCAAACAGCTCACTAACTATAGAAGATCAGCCAGTTCAAAGCCATGCATTTATATGCTTGTCACACCAGCCCCCTGTGTGTGTTGTGTATTTGTGTGTACATGTACTGTACTGAGTGTAGTCATGCAGAGTTAAATGTCAAATAGGTGTTGAATCCTCAAAGAGTGTTTTTTTATGGCAAAAGCCAGAATGAAAGAAAGAAAAGAAGGGAAGGAGGGCATGGAGAATGGAAAGAGGAGAAAGTGAGGAAGAAAGGAAGAGAAGACCACAGATTTTTTCCTCCTCCTCCTCCTCCTCCTCCTCCTCCTCCTCCTCTTCTTCCTCCCGTCTCTTTGAGATGCTCCAGAAGATAACAAGGTCAGGGATGATGGGATGCACAGTTGGAGGACAAGTGAGAAGAACGATAGAGGAGAAGAAAAGACAAAGGTTGACAGTGAGAGTGACAGTGAGAGTGACAGTGTGTTTTCCTGCGTGAGAACGCTTGATAGTGTGTGTGTACGTGTCAGTATGTGTGTATGGCATTTTACATGTTTGCATGCATATTTTGTGTCCTTTTGTGTGTGTGTGTGTGTGTGTGTGTGTGTGTGTGTGTGTGTGTGTGTGTGTGTGTGTTTTTTTATTTACAGACTGAAGTCTGGCCTTCATTAGTGTCACAATGCTAACTGCTTACTGCCATCAACTGTCACTGAAAAACGACAGTGACTACAGCTGATTGAGAACAGCTGACTGATGGATTTTAATTGAAGAATGTGACTACAGCTGATTGAGAACAGCTGTGTAAACAGAATCTTTGTGGATTGTTTTGTCAGAACTCTGAAAAAGCCAGCATGTCCTGCAGAATGTTGTTATTATATTATACTGCATTGCCAGACCTTCCTCCACAGCGCTGCAGAGGAGGGTCTGGCATTTCTTTACACCAATCACAATTGTCTTGGGCGACTCTTAGTGCCGCACGGGGCAACGGCGCCTCTGCAAAATAGCCTTGGGAAGGAACTTGCTTTGGTGGAACGTGTCGTTCAAAAGTTGTTTTAGTCGTGCAACAGAAAACTCAGATCATAGTCTAGCTAGCTGTCTGGATTTACCCTGCAGAGATCTGAGGAGCAGTTAACCATAGTCCTCAGAAATCAACTGGAGTTTAAAATGTCAACACAAAGAAAGCGGAAGGTAACAGACATCTGGCCGAAATGAAAGACATCCGGCGGAATTGGAATGTAGTGGATATAGACTATACTGCATCTATATATGCAACAATCTACTTTTGTAACGTGATATCATGACTTTTTGTAAACATACTTTCCTAAAGCCAAGTGGCGTGTTATCTGTACGCATTTTGAACTATCCGCGTGTATGTCTACGCTCTGTACAGCGGACGGCAGTCAACATCACAGCGTAAACATACACGCCACGTGGCACTTTCTAAAGCCAAGTGGCGAGTTATCGCGAGGCTACGGTTGGGTTTAGGAACGTCACATGCGGGTTGGGTTTAGGAAAAGAAGAAGCGGTTGCGATTAGGAAAAGAAGAACGTGGTTGGATTTACGAGTATGCATACAGATAACACACCAATAATGGCATACGAATTGGCGTGTCATACATATGCCACTTCATGAGATCAGTCTGACTTTTGGCCAGATTTTGTCACCGTAATGGCGCCGCAACCGTGAAAGATGCAGTCATGAAACTTCAGGTTTGCATTTGACATCACAATGAAGGCCGAGATCGAAAATGGGAGTGGTCCAAGCAAGGGCACCGGAAGTAAAGCGGTAGGAAATAGGGAAGGGGCACCCCTCACTTTACGCCTCTGGCCGGATTTGCCGTTGTGGCTGGTGTGATCCCATATTTCCACTTTTCTTTTACTTTGAAAGCTGGTCTATTGGCTTAAACACAATAAATCATTTTTAATTTCTTGTGGCATTACAAGAGTTTGCAACACTCAAAAGTTGATGATATGTAGCTTATGTATGTCAACAATGTACTTACAGTATGTGCATTGATTCGTATACTATAAGTGACATACAAACATCATTATAGCTGAGCAATTGCTTCTGGACGCTATTTGGCATGACTGGCCAACTCTTACTCTTACTCCCTACAGCCCACCCAGAGTGCTGGCAATAGACGATGGACTTAACTCCCCCTCTGTCTCCCTACTGTCCCTCATGTGATTTGTCTCTCTCAGTTTGCCCATGTGTATTTCTCTGTTGTTCCTCCTCAACATCCGCACGCCAAAAGCTTGTACAGTACACTTCAATAAGTTTTTAAGCTGGCTAATCTATATTTCAGAGTGGAAACATAGATGACGGTGAGGCGTGAGATAGAAACAGACAGGACACATCCAAGTAACATGGGCTATGTGCTGCTGTTGTCTGTACAGAAAGTCTTACATCATGCTTTTGAAAGCAGTAGGGTTTGGGCTGGTTTAGAAGACATGAAGTGCATGAAGAATATTCTACATTACATCCTATATCTGTCCAGCCTGCTCAACTTAGATCTTGACCCACTATTTATCAAAAATCTTAGAATAACTTGCACCCAAAGTTAAACCTGGACTTAAAATACTCTATACACTTGTTTCTGTCCAGACCATCCTCACTCAGAAAATGGCTGTATAAGTCCATTGTACAAGCAGCTCATACTGCGCCATAATTACGTCTTCTTCTTGTTAGATGGCAACCATTTGTGGCTGTAGTAACTATTGCGAAAGCAAACTAGGAAGCAATGTGACAAAGTATAAGAGCGCCAGCCTCCGCATCAAGAGGTAGGTTGGGTTGGTGGATGGGTCAAACAAACACACTGTCACTTTATTAAATTACAGTTGTACCGACCTGAGACTATGACGGAATGACGTCTGTGACGTTGTGTTATGTCCAATCCCTGATGTTTTATAACCCTATCTAAGTACTTGTGTTATCTAAACTTAACTAGTTCTGTTTCACAACGTTAACTACGTGTTTAAAACTGCGCCCGTTGAATTGAATAGAACAGTCACATGAATACAATTTGGATGCAGGGAGAAGAAAAATTAAATACAGGAAAAGTATAATTTGTAAGGTAAAGTAAGGTAAAAGCTTGTCTAAAATACCCCAGGACTAACCCCTTTTCAGCATACATGTAGTGAAAAAGCAGGATCAGCATTGTAAATACAATCAGTATGGCCGACGTAAATGTCACACTGGAAGACTGTGTGAGGGTTTTTTTCAAAGTACCAACAAGACAAAATCGCTTTCACTGCTGAAAAAAAAAGATTGACAAGTGGTAGTGACGCAAAATTTGGTATTCATTATTATTATTATTATTATTATTATTATTATGTCCTACATCGCTTTACAATCTGAAATAAGTCGCAGTAAATAAAAACTGAAAATATGCCACACATTGTTTGTCTTCCTGGACACCACCAAAGAGGCCTTGCATGCCTTATCTTCCCCACTTATAGGTTTCTGAAACAGCCACCGAATGTGCACCTGAAACTCCATTAATAAAACATAAATGTGGTTTGCCCTAAATTAATCTTGCATAGCCAAGTTTACAGAGGTTAAGTTAGAAGTTAGAAAAGGGTGGAAACACTGTGAGCTGTCGTTATACTTTAAACCCATTAAAGTACGCTTGGGAGAACTTGTTTGTACTCAAACAGAAAACTAACTTGAGGTGCTTTCCAGAGGAGTGGATTTTACATCTCTAAAAGTGTTATAACGGTAAGATACAGCACAACATAACCAGCAAAATGCTTTTCACATCAAATAAGAATAAAACGTATTACATTATCAGTCTGTGTATGTCTATGATGCTTGACTGCAATAGCCTCTTTTGATTATGTTGGGACATTTCGGGGTGCAAAACACAGATATATCAAATAACAGCAATGGAGGAATGCAGTAAGAGACATAAGAACAAAAGCCTTTTGGAAACATGATTAACATTAGCATTGTTTTGATTGCAGATTGGCTTCGTTTGCCATCTTTCTCTGCTGCGACTGGATGCTTGTTACATCAGTCCTGGACTAGATGGCAACTCATCAAAAGTGAGTGACAAGCGTGGGGCCATGAACTTGAACAACTAATGGGGAGGACAACAATATATCATATAATAACACCAGTAAAATTGCATAGTGTTGATATTATCCCCAATACAAGGGTTGCAGTGGAGTTTTAAAGTGGCCAACAACAAAAGACTATTTTTTTTTAATTTTCTTTTTACAGCTACCAGGAGTGAGTGTGAAGCAGTATAGTCACCCCATTGACAATATTGTTGCCATTGGATTTGAGGCACTACTGCTGACCAGCATTGTATGAACAGTTAACCTCTTAAATTGACTTTTCTTTTCTTTTCTCTCTTTCAGATAAAAGAAACTAGATGAATAATATGTGTGTGTGTGTGTGTGTGTGTGTGTGTGTGTGTGTGTGTGTGTGTGTGTGTGTGTGTGTGTAAGAGTAATAAATCCAGAAGGAGGGGAGGACACACAGAGACTGACAGGTGGTAATGCCGGCCATTTTATCACCTTTGTGTGCCATTCTGTCGTACGGTGACAGTGCAAGTTGACAGCTTAGAGTATTTATCTCCTGAGAAGTTGTGCATGTTTAAGATCGAAAGTTGTGTTGTGTTTGTACAAAGGTGTATCCACATGGGTGTTATTGATTGTTTATGTGAGTTTTAGCTCTGGCTTGTCAGTTATGTTGTGCCTGGACGTGGGTTTGCACATTTCTCTTTTGGTAGAAGGACTTGGATCCCCTTAGGGTTTAAATACAAAATGTGACTCTTTCAAAAGCAACCTATTTTGATTTCTACACACATACACACACACACACACACACACACACACACACACACACACACACACACAAACACACACACACACACACACACACACACACACACACACACATACACACAACATGTCAGAAAGTGCACCACATTGACAGCAGGACTGACAGTGGAAGAAAACCAGGATGACACAGAGAAAGACAGAGAGGGAAAACAAAGGAACAGAGCGAGAGATGAAGAGAATAAAACCGATGGCTTAAAGACAGAACACAGAGAGGTATAGATGACACAAAAATAAAGACATATACACAATGATTAAACATACATGAAGTCCTTATCGCCCTACTTGAAATATTAATGATAGTTTTGGAGTGTGATATTTTTCTCTTTCATCTAGATCTAAGGAATAATGACTCTCATCCATAAACCCATATAGATGCAAATGTGGCAGCAAGCTGTGATCTGAAGAAGAAAACAACAAGATGCTAAACTTGAATCAATCTGAGAAGAAATCAAATTTGAGTTATACCAAAGCCTTGTGGTTAGATAATTACATATTTTGAATCAGTGATCTTGAGAAACTAGGAGGGGAATCATGCTGAAGTCATAATAATGTATCTAAATAATAAGTGGAGATTTCAACCATAAAAATGATGAATTGGCAACACTTTTGTAAGACTAATACAAATAAATCAAATGCTGCCTGAGTTCCAGGGATCTAGTGCTGCTTTGAGACTCTGACCAAAGCCTTTCAGCAGCAACTGCATCATCAAAGATGTCAGGCCTTTTCCCTCACAAAAATCCAACATTTACATATATATATATTCCATGCATTATAATTAAATAAAAATGTAATGAACATCTCAAAATGAGGCACCTTCTGTCCAACATCACTAAGCCTTCAAATGCTAAGAGGACGACAGGGGAGACCTGCAGCTTACCTAGATTTAAGATTTATTTATTTATGAGGACAATGCACATTAATCATCAACATTTCTGTAAATGTGCCAGTGTTAGCCACCCGGCTAATTTGCAACGGTAGCCCTAGTTACCTAGCATGCATCTTTATGGTGGAAGGAAACTCACACAAACGCTGGGAGAACATGCAAACTCCCCACAGAAAAGTCCTGCCTGGACCGGGGATCAAACTCTGCAGTTCCTACTTGCTGTGAATTAGCAGTGCTAACCACTTATCCACTGTGCCACTCTAACAGTACCTGGGTTAACATGATATTCATTATATTATCGTCTTTATGTAATGACTTGCCAGATGATGGAATTCTTTCAAATTGGTAATAAGATAGCAACTAAAAATTGAAAAAAAAAACAGTGTCGTTATAACATCATCATCAAACAGGACGTTGAATAAGACAGTAAAAAAGAAAAGATGAGAAAAGAGAGACAAAGGTGGACAAACAGGGAATAGCCAACAGACAGCAAACAAAGACAGAGACACAAGCAAAGGATGAATAACAAACTGATGATTGTCTCTTTTCTGGCCACACTACCTTCAACTCCCCTCTCCTCCTTCAACCTTTGTTATCCTCAGATTCTTCCCATCCCCTAACCTCATGTTCTCCTTACTTTATCATCTCTGTTTGCTCTTCCTCTGCCTCCACTTCTTTCCCTTTCTCTACCTCCAAGCGCTCTTTCCATTGTTGCTCTCTCCTGCCTCTTTCCCCAGTTTTCTGTCTTATCCTTTCATCTCTGTTGTTCTCCCACCTCATTCCCCATCCTGCATCCCTATGGCCAACAGCTGCTTAAACAACGTTTCTGTTGAAAGTTGAAAAGTTGAGCTGATTGGGTCAGGTCATCACAGAGCTGAATGCGCACACAATGTATCCACAGTTTTGCTTCGGCTTCCCAAAAACAAGAATTGTAGCCAGGGGCAAGAAGCTGAGCCTGATGTTATTATAGTTCGATGGAGAACAAACAGAAGACAATTACAATTATGATTTAGCATTTTTTTTTACCCACATACACTAAATGAACACAGTGGAATAGCTGAGGATCTGCATAACATTGTCACATTGATCATGGTAATAAAGAAGCATAATGGGAAACAAGACAGGGCTGAAAAAGAGGGAATGATTACATATTGTGTTCTTTTACTATAATAACGTAGATGAGTGGGGCGATAGCTTTAGCATGCAAGCAAAGGAAACAGAAAGAATGATGGGATGTTGGAAGCTAATTGGAAGGATGCTGTGCACTCCAACCTGCAATGCCTCCTTCAACTCCATTCCTCTGTTCTGTTTGGTTTCCTTTTCTTCCCTTCCTCCCTCCTCTTATTCCACCCCATGCCTGATGAGATGCTTTCTGACACTGCCACTGGCTGCCAGTTCCTCAAGCCATCTGCAAAACACACACACCCACACACAACAATACATGCTCATAAACACACTGAAATGTTCCTTAACAACACATACTAAAACAAATATCCCCACACTCAGCACAAAATTTTTTTTTTTACTGCAACATGGTAGCATTTTACATATATGTGAATACGTTTAAACATAACTCAAGCCATTTTCTAAATGACATTACAGAGCTACAACTTTATATATTTTAGCAAAAGAAGTCCCAGTGGGAACACCTGCAGCTTTACAGTGTTGGATTTGAGCATATTGTTTTTTTATTCTATCTATTAAAAATAAAAGTTATATTGATCATACATTTTTTTTTTCCTGTATGTCAAATATGCTTCAAAAAGCATGTTTTCCAGGAGAAGGCTCGCACTGTACACTGTACACACTATACACCCATGTTTTGATACTACAGTATGCATGTTGCATTGAGCATCATGAAAGAGATGCTGCGTGAAAAATGAGTGGATGGAGTTGCAGTTTCTTTATCAATTTCAATATTGAGAGGGCAGGACATGTGAGAGCAGGATACAAAAAGCATGTTTTACAGGTTTAATAGACACCGCCTGGATATCTGTCTCTTTAAAGAGAAGCTTGTATCTTACAGCCAGGAGCTGGAGCTTAGCTCCTGCAGGACAACATTTTGGACCTGAGGGTACAAAGCTCTGCTCCAATGGGCTCTGGTCCAATTAAACTCATAGCCCTAAATAATCTGATCGGAGTATGCCTAGAAGACTTTCTGTCTGTTCTCCAAACTCAACATGTCTTGTGGCTGTTTTGAATCCTGTTCTTTAAGAGTTCCCAATTCCCATCAGTGTTGAAATGGGTATTTTAGATAGCTGAAAAATGTTCTCCTATCACACTCCTTTGTAGCTAAGCTGGAAATGTCATAAGATGAGATCACTTTGCCAGTTTGAGGCCCTGTACACCCACATTAGTATTATCTGTTATTTTAGCCAATCAGACCTCTTTTGCAGCTGGCACAGGTGTTAACATGCTATCTTTGTCACCGTAAAGACTCACCGGATACAGCAAAGCGTCATCTTGTGAATCCAAAAGCAAAGACTCTAAATAGCTTCTTTTGTTACTTCAGCCGTTTTCTTTCTTTTTTTAACATGGTATTTACATTTTTTCTTCAGGGCACAGATGAAGCAAGGTACAGGGATCTGATCTATTATATATTATAGACATATAGTATACACAGACATACACAGTCGCTCACACGAACATGCTCTATGCAACATGCATACCCACACATACACCATACCAAAAGAGAATCTTTATTGCATCTCCCAACAAAATCATATTCACTTTGTTCAAATATATTTTCTTCAGTTTTACCTCAGGGGCTTCCGGGTTGTTATGACTCAACATTTCCACTGTTGTGTGTGTGTATGTGTGTGTGTGTGTGTGTGTGTGTGTGTGTGTGTGTGCATGGTATTTGGCTTAGTGACTAACCCTCTTGTGTCCAAAGAGTGATTCTGCTGACTCTGTTGTTATGTCCTTAATCACTGTGTGTGTGTGTGTGTGTGTGTGTGTGTGTGTGTGTGTGTGTGTGTGTGTTTATACTGTGGGCTTGTATCCTTGTTTGTATGTCTAAGTGTGCACGTTAGTTTGTGTAGATCCAGTTATTGTGTGTGTGTGTGTGTGTGTGTGTGTGTGTGTGTTTGTGTACTGTAGGCGTGTTTCTCCCTGTATAGTGTATCCTTGTTTGTAAGTGTGCATGTTAGTTTGTGTAGATCCAGTATTTGTGTGTGTGCATGTGTTGGCTAATGGGTTTTGTCAGTGTGACTGAACTGAGGTCAAAACAGTTGATTAAAGAAGTGAGCTGTGCCGCTCTGCTTCTACCACTACACAGTCTACCTCTTCATTCTAAGCCTCCACTTTACTGGTTCTCAGATTAAAAATTACTACTGCTTGCAGTGACAGACAGTAAATCCACTGCTTCACATTATTAAAAGTTGGAATGTCTGCAGGCAAAATGAGCATCTAAACTGGTATTAGTGAATGGAGATGGATGGGAGAAGAGCAAATTCTCAGACTGAGGGAGGGATCATCTTGCAATTCAGCTCTACAACTCACTTAAAACGGAACAGTTCCCTTTCAGCTCAATTTTGAAATGGGATTATATTGTGGTCTCACTTACAGTCAATATTGGTTTCCTTTGAAGGGCAGGCTTGGATCTTTTGAAGTCTATCTAAATACAATACTCACAAGCAATATGGGTTGAGACGTTGAGCTAAATCAATTAGTCAATTAAAAAAAAATTAATGGGATTTTTTTTTTTTTCTTAGTTTCTGAAATTGACATTTTTAATATGATGATCATAAATGACTGGGAACAGCAAACAAGACTCAAAAAGTGAAAAGAACGGTATTTTTATATAGTTTTTATTAATGCCTTTGCCCAGTCCAGTTTTTCCCAAAGTCACAAAATGATTTACAGCAGGCAGACCGACTCTACAGTACACATTCTGACAGGTCACAGATACACACAAACAAAACAAGTGATCGTTGTCATCAGAAACTTAAATTCTGGCAGGACAAATGAGCGCACTAAAAAACAGAAACAATTTGAGACTGTAATCACACACATGAGAACCTAGATAGGATTCAAATTACAGATTGGCAATGTTAAAATAACCCACCAACTTTCCCACATAAATCCTGCCAGAATGGGGCATTGGTTTCTATAGCAGCAAGAACACTGAATTGTTTAAATAAAATAAATAATAATTTGCATTACATACATAATCTCTACCCTACAACCATCAATATGTCAGTGCTTAGCCCTTTGTCTCCTCTAGGATCTTTCTATTCTCATCAGTGTGATTAGAGTTGGCACCTGACTGCTCACACAACGTACATTAGTCACTGTACCCGTACACACACACACACACATACACACACACACACACACACACACACACACACACACACACACACACTTTATATAACTCTGTATTTATGCCTCAGAGCACTTCACAACATCTTGCTAAAGCATTCAATTTCCTGTCTCGTGTATGTTTACTGTGTTTCCATGTTTGTGTGCAGGGGTTTGAGTGTGTGTGTGTGTGTGTGTGTATGATTTTATTGTAATGTGTGTGTTGCTGTGTTTTGCCGTTTGTGCTTCCGCATTATTGTCATACAGTGAGTGGTGTTGGCATTTTGCTGTTGCACCCGTTTTCTTTCCTTTCTTCTGTTGATGTCATGTATTAAACATGGCTTACATACTCCTGTGTTTGTGTGTTGTACCTCATTGTACAGCAGCTATAACCCATGAAAGTGGACGAAAAAGTTGGAGAATGGATTTTCTGAATTCTTAAGACATCAACAATCAAAACGAGGAGTTTGATCAAAAAAGGTTAAAATCATTCAGGATTTGTTGCAAAGGAAAATATATATAAAAAAAAGACGGAGAAAAAAATAAATGAATCTGTTGAAAGGGTTCACAAGCCAATTTAAAACAAAAGAAGTTCATACGTGTGAATAAAATGTTTGATTTAATGAGGCTCAGTGAGGCTCTCACAGGACTGTGGTAATTCTTTTTTTTTATACTTGAGTAAAATGCATATGTCCCAGGATGCACGGGGCTCAGCTCACAGAGCCGGCATCAACAATACAAAATACATATATGGTTTATTTTTATTCCATTTCAGTCTAAAAAGTTCATTTTGGATTGGATAATTTGCATGCAGTTGAGCAAGTCAGGGCCCGCCAACGCGAACATTTTTTTGCAGGGTGATAGGGGAATACTCATGAATATGCCTGCTCTGGTTGGGTTGGTTAGGTTTAGGCAAGAGGAGTGGGATTGGTTATGGTTAGGGTAAGAATGTCAGGGCGATAATATTCCAAAAAGGTGTAATACTTGAGTAGTATGGATAACTGTGTGCAAATATATGTCAAGGTACTGTAAATGCACAGGGGTGCAAATAGCATACATTGATATTTGTACCTGACGGGGTATTAATAGAACACATTGCTGTGTGCACCGGCGGGGTACGAATAGCATTCATTTCTAATTGCACCAGGGTACGAATAGCTCTTCTAATTGCACCAGGGTACGAATAGCATACACTGCTTATTGTACCAGGGGTGCAAATAGCCTCACCCTTTATTTAAACCAATCACAATGAATTTGGGCGGTGCTAAGCGCGGCGCCACAGTGCCGCTGCAAAATAGCCTCGGGAAGAAATTTGTTTAGGTGGAACATGTGTACGTTCAAAGGTTGTTTTAGTCTTACAACAGAAAACTCAGATTGGTCAGATAATCTAGCTAGCTGTCTGGATTTACCCTGCAGAGATCTGAGGAGCAGTTAACCATAGTCCTCATGAATCGACTGGAGTTTAAAATTACAACACAACGAAAGCGTAAGGTAACAGACATCCGGCCGAAAAGAGTGACAGAAGTGGAACATCTTGGATATAGAGTAGTCTACTCCCAACCCTGACCAGCCTTGTTAGTAGTCATGTTGGCCTGTGTGTCTCCTCGATCCGTGCCGGCAGGGTTAAACAACACACGCTAGTAATAGGGGACTCCATTACCCGAAAAGTTTAGCATCACTTTCTAACATAGAGGCTAATCTGAGTGTTTTGGCATCATGTAAGAAGAATCAGGGGACCCATGCACACACCACCACTAGCTTTAGTGACATTGTAATCCATGTCGGCAATACTATAAGGATAAATGATGATGAGATGTACAGTAGGCTTACTTTACTGGACCGCTGGCTGGCTTGTTATTCTAGTGAGCAGGGATTTGGTTTTGTTGATAACTGGCCTTCTTCCTGGCCCCCATGTTAGGTTTCACATTCGTAACGAAACACTGCGACCAAAGTCAAATCAACCAAAACTACAATATGTATCACTTAAACCCACTGTCCTTTATTTGTAGTATAGTTGCATGCACATGTGCACATATAGACAAATGTGTGACAGAAAGAGGTTAAGTGTGAGAGAAACAGAGCTAAATTCAGGGCAGTCAGCGAGAGAGTGGTTGAGCAGAGTGGTTGAGCTAGCTGCTCAGTCATGCCTGCTTTGGGAACTCATGTACAATGTGTATATTCTACACTACTAATAGTAAACACACACACATTACTTTCACATAATGCACACATGCCCTCAGCCTTAAAATCTGAAAAAAAGGTTGCCCTTTTTTTAAGCTTTCACTGATGGCTGAACTAAAACTACACACATTTTGTTAGATAAAGAACAACGCACATTCAAACAGTGGGCTGGAGTGCTCAGGCACGCAGTAGAGGACATAAATCAGTGTGATTTGATAGAGGCAGGTTGAATACAAGAGCCAAGCTTTTTGTCCTGCTGTGCTGCCAGCGAGAGCGGACAAATTCAAAGTTGTACACTGAGAGTTTCTGACAAAGGAAGCTGTCCGAGGTTCTCTATGAAAAGCAGACGACTTAAATGTTCAAACAGATGCAGGACAAACATTTTGGACTATGGATATCAACAGCAAAGACATTTCTAACGTGCGATAGTAGAGACACAGGAGATGTCAAAACAGCCAGTAAGATCATTGGAGTTGATCAGGTATCTGTAGTTCAATTGTATAATGACCTTAGTTTAAAAAGGACAGAACAAATTCTAAATGATTCAACCCACCCTCGTCATCAGCATTTCTTAAGAAGCAACTGGTCAAGTGGCAGACTCCTGCAAAGGAAAATTATATATATATATATATATATATATATATATATATATATATATATCAACACTCAACTATTTTATTTATTCATTCATACTTCTTCAATGTTCTTATTGCTTTGTCTGTCTTGTCCTTGTTTTTCTTTCTTTTAATGTTTTGTATTTATGTTTTTTAATGTTATGCAGTAGGCTGTATAACAATGGAGCGTGTAATGCTGACCACATGAATTTCCTACTTAATAAAGTTTACCTTGACCTTGGATTGAATCTATAGATTTCATTGAAGAAATTAACTGAGTAAAATCCTGGTGATTTTTTTGAAAAAAGCTGATTGCACACCAAGGTTGTATTGTGGGTACAAATCAGATTAGACTAATAATACTAACTAATAGACTAATAAAACCACAGTGTTAATTGATCCATTGTACAAATTAGTGCAGACGGTCAATATCACTGGCTGGCAAACTAAATCCTTTATCAATCCCACAATGGGGAAATTCACATTGTTGCAGCATCAGGGGAGAGAGGTGAAAAAAGTATAAAATAAATACAAATAAATATAAGTAAAGAGAATAAATAGTGGTATAATAGTTCGGCTTTTGGAGAAACAAACTCTAACCTCGGAGATTCAGTATAAGGTTACATTTTTGGGCTGATTAGGAAAATGTGCAGTGCCCCTAGTGTCTCTGCTTGCCTGTGTAGCACAAAATTCTGGGCCCTGTAGAAAGGCATTTTCTATGGGCCCCTCCCCGCATCCACAGCTATTCATTCTAGCATCTTTTTGGGCCCTCCTCACATGAGGGCCCTGGGTACTCAGTCCCCTTTTTCCCCTCAGTCCGACGCCCCTGTCTCTGCTTCTGATAGACAAAGGGACTGACCGCTCCATTGGCTTTGCTTTGAAACCTACAGGACAAAACTGTAACCAAACAGGGCCTCTCCCAGGTGGGACTGTGTGTACTATATGTAACACTCACTCCCTGTGCAACTCGACCTCAGGCCACAGCTATAAATAATGAAAAATGTTCTCATTCTTCACATGCCTGCTGCAATGCTCTTGCAGCTTTCTTTCATTTTATGCCACGAGGAACTATTCAGACAATCTGTTGTCTCCTTGATTTAAGTCTGAAGAAGTAGCTTCTGCTTGTTGAACACCCAGGCATTATTTCAGCCAGACTGGAGTGATATGAGATGAGTGAGGACGGACACCTGACGCACAATAATATCAGGTGCACTAGCATTAATGCACACATGCTCCCATGCACAACCATAGGCACGCGCTGTACACAAGTTAATACACAATTATGCATGTACGAACACAGAACTAGACACACACTCGCATGGTAATTTACAGTAGGCCGTGTCCTCGATGCGAGGGCCGAGGAGCTATTTTTGAGTGCCCCACTTAGGCAGTGAGGCAGCTAAAATCCATACATCCTTCTGTGGCACTGAGACACAAACACACATGCACAAAGTTCATAGTCTCACACGTATCACACACCTATTAGGGTCACATGCCTGTTTTGGATAAGCACTTTGTGTTCATTTCCGTTGTGTCAATTCATCAATTATAAGATGATGAAGTTATTTATAATGTTCGACCTGCAAAATGCTAAACTTTTAATTTTGATTGTGATTAATCGGTATTCTTTCCTTCTATTTTATGTACGTTGTATGCATGTGTATGTATATGTATGTATATCATCTGTTTATGCAATTTCACAAGTTTCAATTTGTTTCTTAACTTGTTTCTACTTGAATCATGTTGTATTTCCACTATATCTATTTATATATGTGTGTTGTATGCTTGTATACATATGCTTTTGTCTTTGTGAAGCACTTTGGTGCAAACTTGTTTGCGTTTAAAGTGCTATATAAATGAAATAAACTTAAAATATTTATTGTAGCATTGTTTTTTTCAGCATACATTACACTTTTTCCTCAGTCACCAAGAGGAAATATATCCACCCAATCAAGATCACAGGGGAAATTAAAGCACACAAAATAGCTAATAAAGAGCATCATAAGAATAAAAGGATATCGGGGAAAGTTAAACGCTGAAGGCATGAATACTGAGCTACAATTAAGGTTGATAATTAGACAGATGAAAAAGCTTTTTGAAGTAACAATCTTTTTTTGGAGGAAACATTTTTTATTTAGACTTATTCATAGGCAAATGTTTTGACAGCTTTCAAACTTTAATTTGCATCATCATACAAAACACAATTCCACACACCACACACATACACTTACTCCTGCAGGGTTTGAACTTGATTTGAACTTAACACACTATGGTGACCTTTACATAAGAGAAAAGAGAGACAGACAGGGAGGCGGAGGCGTAGAAGCAGACAAGCAAAACAGAGAAAAGCAGGGAAACAGAAACAGGGCGGAAATTTCATTCTTCAGAGTAATACAGAAAGGCAGGCAGTTAGGTAAACTGACTTGGATAACCACTGGGCAGCAAGAGGAGAAGAGAAGGAGGAGGAGCTTGACTTGGAAAGGGAAGGAGGAGAGAAGTGTTGATCAAAAGGGGAGGAGGGTGAAGGGGATAAATGTTGCTTCCAGATGAAAACAAAAAGATAACAAGAGATTGGAGGAGGCAGCTTATGTAGGTAAATGACAAGGAGGAAACAGAGCGGGCGCAGTGGATTGGTGGTGGAGAAGGAGAGAGGAAAAAGTAAGATAGAAGAAGAAGAGATAGTGCAGTTGAGGGGGAATAAGAAATGATACGATGAGAGACAGAGAACACTGTTATCAAAGAAGAAAATATATTCTTCAACAAGTAGATCCGACCAGGCAATCTGATTGGTCAATTAGGCATTTAGAACGTGCTCAAATCAGACCACATCATGCTCATCATCAAAAATGTTACTCCGCCATTTCCATGTCAACATTCCAGAGTTGAATCAAAAGCTGTTTTTTTAAACATTTTTATTCATAAATAAGTTACGAACCACAGTAGACAACCCGTTCTCACTCCTAACTCTGACTCCCAAATACTGATGCTTGGTCAGTAGCTCTTAGCGTCGGGTACTGACGCAAAAATCACCCTCTAACTTCTGTACGGGATGCACCGGGCTGAGCAGCTCCACTCATGATCTTTTCCTAAACCTAACTGTCCCGTTCTCATGTCATTTAAACGTACGTCCCAACCCATAGCGTAAAAAAATGACACCAAGAGTCCCGACCAAGCTCGTCTAAATATGACGCCAAAGGGCTAGACGTGAGTCCCGAGAGCGTCAAAGAGTGATGCCAAGAGTCCCGACCAAGCGTGTCTAAATATGACGCTAAAGGAGACTTTTTGCATCAAAAAACGTCAAAGGCACCTGGCCAAGCGTCGCTTTTTGATGCGATGGGAGTGAGAATGTGTTGCGGTGGAACATACAGAAGCTCTCCAACATATTTATATAAAGTGGTTAATCGGATTACATGAGTTAATGTTAAAACGTAAACTCAAGTTGGCTGGCTGACTAAACCAGGACCAGAAATTGTCTCTGTTGCTCATTGTTTGCGGACGTATAGTAGCTGAATCTGTTCTGATCTCTACAAAGCTAGTCTAGATCCTTGATGTTCCACTTCTGGGATTGCTCCGTTGCAGCCGGAAAATCCGCCGGATTTCACTCATTTAGGCTGGATATCCGTTGCCTTGGGCTTTCTTTGTGTTGGGATTTTAAACTCTGGTCGATTTATGAGGACCATGCTAAACCTTTTCTCAGATCTCTGCAGGGTAAATCCAGACAGCTAGCTATCTAACTATCTGTCCTATCTGAGTTTTCTGTTACACGACTAAAACAACTTTTAAACGTACACATGTTCCACTAAACAAGTTCCTTCCAAGCCTATTTTGCAGCGGCACCGCGGCTTGTCTCCGGTGCTTAGCACCGCCCAAGACGATTGTGATTAGCAAAGCGAGACTACTACAAAGCTAACTTAAGCTCAAGTTGGCTCAAGTGGGGACTAGAAATCGCCTCTTTTTTTTTTATATTTGTTTTTTTGTCTGAGCAAATTGCCCCACAGTTTGAATTTCATTATATCTTTTATTTTGTTGGTAACCATTGTGTGGATAGTCGCAATATTACAGTAGAGGGTGTGCATGCACAGAAGTTAAAGCGCACACTCTTGTGTAATATTGCTTATTGAAACACATAATCACAAAACAAGAGACTGTGTGTTTCAATGCACTATTTTCCTGCATATGTGTGTACATGACTCACAAAACACCTGCGTGCACTTGGGCACCACTGTTGAATCCCTCCCTCTGTGCCTCTATCTGTGCATGTATGCCTTTATGTGTGGGTCTCATTGTGCGTGCATGTGGGTGTTTGTGTGTGTGATGACCTAGAACAGTAATGTAACCCTTCTCCTCAGCTGGGTTGATCTCATTGTGTCAAGCTCTGGGCTTTGACTAATCACTCTTAAAAAAAAAGAAGTCAGCGAACTAGACACACTTACATGAACACACATGCACATATCCACACAATAATGCAAACTGTTTCACTATTATTCCTCCTCATCTCCCCCCGTCTCTTCATCTATTGCTGTCTCTGTCATTGCCATCTGTCTCTCAGCGCCAACATCTTCCCTTTCTCTCTTTCCGTGACTCTTCTGCTGTCCCTTTGCATTCTTCTCTCTCTCTCTGATAGATTTGGTTTCATTGCATGACATGTTTAGATGGTAAACAGTGTCTGTGAATGACAGGAAAGTTGGGAGGAAGACAAAGGTCACAGGATTAGATTAACACCAGTAGTTGACATGTTTTTTTTTTCAGTGTGTGTTCTTTTTAATTTTTATATTGGGGCATATTCTTAATTCAAACCACAGTGTGAAGCTTTATTGTGCCTCATTGGGAAACATATTGGTTGTCCTCTTCCACAAGGTGAGAAGTCAGGTTCAACCACAGATCTCGTTCATTGTCTTGAACAAGAACACTTCAGCAAGGGTGTTGAACCATCTGCAGGATGCCCTCAGATGAATTAAGAACAGTAAAATCTGGAACCACTAACATTAAAGGAATATCGTACAAACACATAAAGGCTGGCCCCAAATATAGGCCGAGCAAGAAAAACGTAGGGGGATAAACTCATGGTGCCTTAAAGCTCCATTGTATGATTGTGTAATTTTTTCAGTTGATTCTTAGCAAAATTCATGTGTAATTACTTCCACCAACTAATCAAAGTATTCTCGTAAGCATAGAATCTGACATTCAGAATCATTCAGACTTGCTCCTATGTGTTCTACCATGTTGCGCCTCCATCTTTAAAATACATTAGCCAAAGAGGGACATACCTCCGCGTTTTGTGCTTTTACACTCAGTGGCAGCGTGACGAATGCCAGGTAGGGGGAGAAGATTACTCATCGACTGCCGGCAGATTTGAAAGCCGGTTGAAGATGGAGCATCACGCCTATTCTCTAGGACATGTAACGGAGTTGCCAAGGAGGTTAAAAAGAGAATTAAAACGACAACGCGTCAGGCAAAGACCAAGGTTAATATTGGAGCGGCTTTTCCAAGATGGAAAGAGCTCATAAGGAGCAAGGATTTTAAAAGGGACGCCAAAGTTGCCTGCTTTCTTTTCGACAGGTAATTCTGCCTATTTGTGTAAATACAAAGTTTTATAATTGCTACTTGCTTGGCTAAATATAGCATGGTTGTGAATAACGCTAGAACGACGTCTAGGATACTTTTCCTCGCGTCAATGATGAAAAAGGATTGTCTACCTTGTAACATAAAAATAATCATATGTGTTGTGATTTACCTGGCAAACAACTCACGTCATGTGCAGTTGTAACACAAACTAGCTACTAGAACAGCTGTGTGTAAACGATGAAGTCTAAGAGCTAATTTCGGTTTCATTGACATTGTTCATACTGCTCAGAGAAATATATTAAAAACACAAACCTGCATTGCTTCTCTCCTACGCTGTAAACATTGCCTTACATTATTAATCTTGTACAATATACAGAATAATGATAGCACTGATACTTTACTAACATTACTGCATATGTTTGGGAACCTGATAGCTGATGTTAGCAATGAAATGGTACTAAAATAACGTAAAACTATTATTACACTGGAAGGAACACTCACAGGCGAAGTCGTACTTCTTGGAATAATACGGCCACTGTAGG